>NC_052505.1:83591634-83733902 GCF_014356525.2 Nilaparvata lugens | reverse complement strand
ATTTTTTCAAATAAACTTTGTTTATTTTCTTTCTTCCTATTCACTACTAACTTCATCTGATTTCTAATTTATAATTATTTTCTGTGGATAATATAATTCTTGTTTCTTTTTTCAGTTGTGCGGATTGTACCAGGCGATTGTTTCTGTGATGATTGTACATGAGGCGGATGGCTTGATTAGGTTGGTAATTTTAAAGTTGTTTCGTAGTTTTATTTTCTTCTGTTATTAAAGTTGATAATATTTCTTCATTTGAAGTGGATTGTTGTTATTATTAGATGCGGATGGGCGAAGTTTAGGTTATGTTGATTAGGCTGCAGTAGAAGATTCCAGTATGCAAGGATATGATTTGATGGTAGGCTGTGATTATGAAGTGTTTGATAATTGGTGTATTCCACAAATTAGCTTCCAATTGATTAAAAGATTTATTTCCTCAAGCCCCCATCTAAATTTGATTTCTGATTTATTTCAAGTTTCCATTCCAATTTGCAACTATCCGTTTTACAAACTTGGCTTAAACGAATGTGCCGGTGGTGTAAATCATTTCTTTAAACGCATTTCCTCTTTGTCGGCCGGTGACATGCAGTTTGATCTTTTTAAACCTGACATGCCGGTGGTGTCTGTGGGTTTTTTCAAATATCCTTTTCTTTTTGCATGCCGGTGTACAGCTTGTTTGATTTTACCGGACATGACTGCGGTGATTGTAGGCCCTTCTTGATACCTCTTCCTTTTTTTCTTGCATGCTGGTAGGAAGCTTGATGTACGATTTTAGCCGAACATGACGGCGGTGTAGATGAATTCTATTAGATTATTTCTTCTTTGACGTCTTGTTTTGTTGTTTTGATTCATGGGTTTTCAGTTTTGGTGGTGATTTTGATTTGTTGTGAATTTTTGTTTTATTTCTATTGTCTGGCGAACTATCTTCATGAGTATTGGTTTATCTGTTGCAGATGCTGTCTTCGTGGAGGGACAGTGATGTGGGCAATCGGCGGTCCGGGCTGCTCTTCAACGTGGTGGGCAACGTCCTTGGACTCCTGGTGTCCAGCGCGCGGTGGTACGGGCTGTCCCTCTACCTGATGGATGTCGTCCTCGGCCTGGCGGGTGATGTCGCTGGTCCCCTCGGCGTTCTGCGGGGTGCGGCGCGACTTCAGCCTTGACATTTTCGGTAGGTTGGTCTTCCATACATGTATCACGTCCGCTTGCTTGTTTGACTTCCTTTATTTTCGTAGTTCTTATTTATATTGTTTAGTGTTTCGTTCAGTTGTTTCCTTTCTTTGATCATATCGTTCAATGCTTCCAGGATGAGACTCATCTGTAACACGGAAGGAGTGGGTGTGTGGTCTTCGGTTGGCGGCAATGGTTCTATGACATGAGATGTGGGCGTCCGGACCTCTGGACGGCAATGCATGGGCGTTTATCCCGCGCGACATCTTCCGTCTCTGAAATCGCTGACGTGGCCTCCAGGATGCGGTGTGGGTTCTTCCATAATTTATTGGATGATACATGATGCGAGTGCAGTGAAATGATCGCAAATATGTGGGGTTATGTGAAGATTAAAATGAATGACCACAGTTGAAATAGTGTAAAAAATTCGTTGAAGTGAAGGAATACAAAAGTGTGCTTCAATATGTGTTCATGATGAATGAATCAATGTAGCAATATCATTATACATAAAATATGAATAACAACATAAAGATACACAGTGGATAATTATGCGATAACAAGGTACGTCTCTTATAATTTATTACTCTTATTATTATAATATTATTATACTCTATATATATTCTATCATGCTTATTAATATATAGGCTAGTATTCTTTGCAAAATTTTATATAAAAGCAGCAGTGTTCTGTTTGAATTATTCCGCAATATATCCGTGATTTAAATTTACTTCCCTCTTTATGCTTTAAAAAATTTTAAAAATGTAATAACTTCACTCCTCTTTTCTCTGTAATTTTATAAATTGTTCAATTAGACCTAATATTCTTCAAATAATATGACCTTTCTTATGGTATTCTTATACCTATGACTTATAGTATGACCATTTTCGAATAACACAATAATAAATTCTGAGTTCGATTTTTCTCTAAAAATTCATCAATCGATAAATTTCTTTTCTGTTCAAAAATTGGTTATGGTACTTCTTGTTATTTTATATAACAGTGAACAGTCTAATATTAAATTCGAAAAAATTCACAACCATAATTTTTTCAAAAATTTTCCCGTTCAGCGCTATATTATACTGAGCAACTAAAATCCTCGTAGTCGATTATCCACCTCTCAATGCCCCACGTTTGGGCGCCAAATCAGTAGAGCTCTATTGAAGGCTTCACACATGTAGTGAATCTTGTACTGTCAATGGTGTACGGCTATAAATTTTGTAATTGCGTGTGTGACGCTGAGTGAACACCAGACTGATTGACTCACTACAAGACTCAATACAATTGTCGGAATCGCGGGAGGCCTAACGCTCGCTCACCCTTGATTCTTCTAATGACAAATTGTATAATGATGAAATTTTTATAAGTAGTGTAGCGATCGCTAAACACTGAATACGGATACCTTAAAATTATTACCTGTGAAGAATGAGCATACAAAATCATACAGGTCGAGCAAAAATCCCGATGTAGAATTTCGGGACTGCGTCTCTAATAAGTTCTGAAGGATTAAAATACGGTATTGGACCAAATATCGTTCAGAATATATTTCGAGAACAGAGTCTTGTCGGGTTTTAAGCTCTATTGTAGGAATTTATATGATCTATGGCTGCCACCTGCTGTACAATTGATGTGTTCGCTCCAAAGTCGAGGTAGGTAACATAAAAGCTGATATATGAGCAGGTAAGGACAAAGAATCAATATCTCGATCTGACCCCACTCGCTACATCCACTTAGACCTGTTCCAATATCCAGCTTAATCAATTATTCCAATGATCGTATTCGATCGGTTCTTGAAATATAGAACGTATCAGACACAAATTGACAGGCTTAAGAAATAATCGAACTCAGAAAGCGAATTAACAAAACTGAAATATATTACAATAAAATATGAATCATACAGTGCAGGTTCAGAATTTGATTACAGGTTGATAATATTTAGCATTAACAGAATAGTTAAAAATTTCTTGTGCTTGCATGATACCATGCGTGATTCAACAGAATTTTACAATTGATAAAATTTAACAGTTTTGAAAAAAAAAGTGAAAAAATGAATTATAAAATATTTTAAATTGCTCGGGGTCGTGGTTCAGGCAGCGAGGATAGATCAACTACAAATTCTTAGAAATTAATATGAATAAATTTAGGCTCTTAATGCTAAAGCGCTTGTCGGCGTGGCCAATAATTTAACGAAGAAAAATTTATGTTTTTTCCTGAAATATTTTCGAAGCGTAGATTGGGGCCCCTTATTACTTATAACTCACGTGAAATTCCTTGGCGTCGTGGTTTTCTTCTTTAGATCAAAAATCGTTTGATCGGCGGCAATCCAGGCTTCGGTTTCAGCACGTGGGGAATTTTAATTTAAATATCTCCTTCACCGAATTAATTAAGGATAATTTACTTTAAGCTTTTAAATTTATCGATTGATGAAACAGAAATTTACGAATAACAAATAATTGGCCTAAAATCGGCTCACAAATAGAACATTTAAAATCGAACAGAAATTTTCACAAATAGGTCTTGGTAACTATAAAAAGAGATACACGGTAGGATTTCAAAAGGAAGTGCTGCTCTTTTCTCTAAGCTTTTGGCTAGACCTTGCTTCTCAGAATCTCAATGTAATATTTGCATAAAATTTGCCATTGGTAGAACGCTTGTGACGTAAACATGACGTCAGTGGCAAGTAGTAGAATACAATTCCTTTAATTACAATAATAATTTAATTTATGTAATTCTTAAAACTGCTTAATCTTCTAGACATAGTTCCTCTCATACAATGTACACGTGCTAGTGTAACTGATAAGGCAGGGTTGGTGTCTGATAATAGATTAACATGTGTTGCTTTCAAACGATCACCGTCTTGGTGCTATTTCTATGCACTGTGATTGGCTTAGACCTGCCATAAGAGATTTAATTACCATGTGGTTCAGTTGAATTAAATTATTAATAAATTATATTCTTGTACAATTTTTATTAGGTTTGAGATTATTATAATTAATTTCTGCCATTTTATCAATAATATAATTTCATGCTATGACCTATTTAGTTACAATAAGACCTGACGTATAATATAATTTCTTAAATAATAAATAATTTCAACAATAATACATACATTTTTATTTTTTATTTTGAAATTCTTGATCCTTTATTGATAGTTTTATAATTTTTAGGAATGATATTTTACCTTACGTGAAGCCAGCATGACATTTGACAATGCTTTGAATCAGTCAGCTGCGTTCGAACTGTTTTAAAACATCTGATCGATAGTAAACAAAGTGTAACCTCAAAATCAGTGAGCGATTCATAAATAATTTGTGCTTTATTCGCAAAATAATTATAATTTTATTGAATAATTTTCCTAGAAAAATATTCAGTACAGAACGGTACTCTTATCTAATATACAGTTATTGATAAGTCAATTTAAGCCATCTAAATTCAAATTTATAGTTTCAATGTTTATTTGGACTAAAATTTTATAAAAACTGTACACGTGAAATTCTAACCTTATCTTGGACTTGTCACCTATAAATCTGGAAGAAAAATAGCACAAGGACTACCTCATATTTTATCTTTCAATGTTATTACATTAGTGTCATTGCATTGTAAATAAAAATTAATAAATAAATTATTAGCAAAGTTTGTGGGCTGGTGTGAAGTTGGCTCGTACTTATTGTAACTCCCGGATCTAGTAACTAGAAGCATGAACAAACGTCAAATTTGTCAAATCTACGATTTGAAACATCTAATTTGGTGGCCTATTTTCATGCGAGCCAACAAACGATGGTTCAAGAATCAAATCCCAACCAACTAAATTTTTCGTGCAATGATTCACGGAGTATTCTATAACTTTATTACCAAAAGTTGACGTAGCACTGAAGATTTTATACAGAATGCCCAAAAACCTGGAACATACAGTTCCTTTTTTGTGATTTACGCCAATTCAGTCATTGAACAGAGAAAAACCTCATTCTCACTTTGTTTAGCTAATGAAATTTCAAATAGAGTGGAATTATGTTGTTTTGATTTGATGCTCTCACTCAGCGGACAGGATTTTTCCTTTGCTTGGTGATGCCAATAGTGTATTTAAATTTGATTTCCATTATCGAATCATCTTTAAGGTATTAATGGAAAGATTTTATACTTTATCTACTATGAAATGTTGACATGTAGACCTAGGTATTAATTTTGGCAATAATTTATTCACAGCTCACAGTTCACATAGCGTCACAGTTGTATAATACTTCAGAATCATTCAGAATTCAGTTGGTTCGGACTTCGGAGTTTTCTTCAGCAAAAAGTACTTAGTCTCCAAAAGGCAAGAATATTGGCATTTCTTGTTCGTTGAACTGCAACTTTGTTCCAAAGCTTTCATTGGATAACATCTGTGTTGTGCAACTTACCACACAAGCAACACTTACCTAGAATCAAATGATTTTTTATGTATTGAGAATAATACTCTGCAGAAAATTCCTCATGCATTGCATAAGATAGACCTACTCGACTTGTTTCTTCATTGGCTACTGTTTTAGGATCTGTGGAATTAGCAATCGTTCCTCAAATTACAAACTTATTTCCCATTTCTGGTAACACTGTACTTCATTAGTCTTAGAGCTCAGTTGGCTTCATTTTCCTGGTGTGTTGGGATGCATTTCACTCCTCTTTTGAGGCAACAATTAAAATGTTTATCCCAAATAAAGCGTATTGATTTCGATTCTAAATTTCCTCCTAAAGCAATGATCAGTTCTTATTGAGGAAGTCTGAAGCAACACGTTTTCCGTGAGTTGCAGTGTTCGATTATGTGCTTGAGACTGCAAGAAGTCAAATCATTACATGTGTACTTTATTTATTTATTATTTTACAAAGGCGACTTTCTAGAAGTATTTCAAGCCTAGGTAATGATGAAGGGATGAATGATAGATAATACAATGAAGTAGAGTTATGAATGAATAAAATTATAGGTTATGCTATCCACTTGAATTGATTTGAGTCCACTTTTCAGTCCAGAAATAAATAACTAGAGATTTTGATTTTGATTTGATTCAAAGGGAATATAATAGAATGATTACATTCAATAAACTCTCAGAACTAGAGAATATTGAGTTATGAAGAGAAATTTTGAACCAGAAATAAAACACAAACTATTGATTCAAACTATTCATACAATAAGTACATCATCAAATTGTTAGGGACCGGAAAAATAAGGAACCTTGTGCTAATCCTCTCTCAGATTGAGATAAGGTTACTCATAGTCCGAAATAGGTTAACAAGTCTTGTAAGTAGTTGTTCACTTCACAAAATTAAATTAGGTTTAGGAAAAAAGGTAACCTTGTGCTAATCCTCTCTCAGATTGAGATAAGGTTACTCATAGTCCGAAATAGGTTAACAAGTCTTGTAAGTAGTTGTTCACTTCACAAAATTAAATTAGGATTAGGAAAAATAAGGTAACCTTGTGCTAATCCTCTCTCAGATTGAGATAAGGTTACTCATAGTCCGAAATAGGTTAACAAGTCATGTAGTAGTTGTTCACTTCACAAAATTAAATTAGGTTTAGGAAAATAAGGTAACCTTGTGCTAATCCTCTCAGATTGAGATAAGGTTACTCATAGTCCGAAATAGGTTAACAAGTCTTGTAAGTAGTTGTTCACTTCACAAAATTAAATTAGGTTTAGAAAAATAAGGTAACCTTGTGCTAATCCTCTCTCAGATTGAGATAAGGTTACTCATAGTCCGAAATAGGTTAACAAGTCTTGTAAGTAGTTGTTCACTTCACAAAATTAAATTAGTTTAGGAAAATAAGGTAACCTTGTGCTAATCCTCTCTCAAATTGAGATAAGGTTACTCATAGTCCGAATAGTTAACAAGTCTTGTAAGTAGTTGTTCACTTCACAAAATTAAATTAGGTTTAGGAAAAATAAGGTAACCTTGTGCTAATCCTCTCTCAGATTGAGATAAGTTACTCATAGTCCGAAATAGGTAACAAGTCTTGTAAGTAGTTGTTCACTTCACAAAATTAAATTAGGTTTAGGAAAAATAGGTAACCTTGTGCTAATCCTCTCTCAGATTGAGATAAGGTTACTCATAGTCCGAAATAGGTTAACAAGTCTTGTAAGTAGTTGTTCACTTCACAAAATTAAATTAGGTTTAGGAAAAATAAGGTAACCTTGTGCTAATCCTCTCTCAGATTGAGATAAGGTTACTCATAGTCCGAAATAGGTTAACAAGTCTTGTAAGTAGTTGTTCACTTCACAAAATTAAATTAGGTTTAGGAAAAATAAGGTAACCTTGTGCTAATCCTCTCTCAAATTGAGATAAGGTTACTCATAGTACGAAATAGGTTAACAAGTCTTGTAAGTAGTTGTTCACTTCACAAAATTAAATTAGGTTTAGGAAAAATAAGGTAACCTTGTGCTAATCCTCTCTCAGATTGAGATAAGGTTACTCATAGTCCGAAATAGGTTAACAAGTCTTGTAAGTAGTTGTTCACTTCACAAAATTAAATTAGGTTTAGGAAAAATAAGGTACCTTGTGCTAATCCTCTCTCAAATTGAGATAAGGTTACTCATAGTACTAAATAGGTTAGCAAGTCTTGTAAGTAGTTGTTCACTTCACAAAATTAATTAGGTTTAGGAAAAATAAGGTAACCTTGTGCTAATCCTCTCTCAGATTGAGATAAGGTTACTCATAGTCCGAAATAGGTTAACAAGTCTTGTAAGTAGTTGTTCACTTCACAAAATTAAATTAGGTTTAGGAAAAATAAGGTAACCTTGTGCTAATCCTCTCTCAAATTGAGATAAGGTTACTCATAGTACGAAATAGGTTAACAAGTCTTGTAAGTAGTTGTTCACTTCACAAAATTCGATTGCGATTGATCAAAACTATCAATCTTTTTTTCTTAATCAATATAACAGATTGAAGATAATCTACCCTCAATTACTTACCAATTACTCGATTACGGTTGAATGAAAACAGGTACTCACCTGAAAAAAATGCAATTATCATAGTTATAATTTCGATAAATGAATCTTTATTCTCATAAATATTTGATAAGCTCATATGTAATGGATTCACCATTCATCGATATGAAATCACAACACTCTCACATTCTGATATCGCCAGAACGTGTCACTAGCACATATTAAGCTATCCAAAATTGGAACTAATTTACTTTTCAAGGACCACTGCCGTATAAAGTAGTCTACTGGTCTACGACACAAAATAATTACGTTCTTTTCCATGAATGCGAACGTTTCCGTATTCCAGAAAAGAACGGAAATTGGTCACTTTCGTTCAGTGGCCCCATTGACGGCTACAATCATTGACAAGAAAGTATCAGTTTCTATTGACCAGTTTTACTTATTTGAGAATAAGTGCGTTCTACTTGAATCATCACCTTACACGACAACCAACTTTCATCAATTTTCTGTTTGCAACAATTCGTTGAGAAACAATAATAATGTTTTGTATAGTGTTACACAAAAAAAACATCTCAAAATAACAAAATTTATAATATATTTACAAATTATTTTTGGTGACTGCCAATCAAAATTACCTCAATAATTGAGAGTCTTTTGTTCATTCCATGAATGCCAATATAGTATATTTCGCACCTAGGGCCGAAAATTAGACTTTTCCGGCTCGAATCGGTTTTCAAGTCCGAGGCCGTAGTCCGAGGACTAGAAAAGATTGAGAGCCGGAAAAACATTTTTGCCCGTGGTGCGAACGCTATTTTTCGCCACACAGAAAAATAATATATATATATATATATATATATATATATATATATATATATATATAATATATATATATATATCATAATAATTGTTTACTAAGCACTTCCGAAAGCAGAAGTGGAAGGTCATAGCTCTAGCAAATCTGAGGTAATCTGAATATCAGGAAATTGTCCAAGTATTTTATTTTTTATTCTGATTTGTCTAAATAACCTAAAAGATGATGTTCAATTATGTGGGAGGTTGAGTTTATACTTTTTTATTCTTTCAAATGACAATAAGATGATATTATAAATGTTTCAATTATTGAATAATGAACCAAATAATGAAAAGTTTTTTGATCAGCTGTTTTTTGATCACCTTTCTTCGTTCCATGTTAGCGGCTGGAAAGGATACTCTTTCTGGCCTAGGCCGGAAAGAAACCTGTTCTGACGTCAGACGAGAGTCGTCCGCAAACAATGTCTTTCAGATCTACGTAGGGACTGGAAAACAGTGGCAGTGCAGTGTGGCGAAAAAGCTATTATTATTATATAGTGTTACACCACTACTGAAAATCTTCATTTTGACTCCAATATTCCTTATTTGTAAAATGATTATTATGGATTCAGAGGTGAATCACTTTCACTATTTGGTTCATATTTGAAAGATAGAAAGCAGGGGTCTGTATTAAGGGTGAGTGGTCTGAACTTGTAAATTTAAAATAGGGGTACCTCAGGGTTCTGTCTGGCCCTCTGCTGTTTCTGATAAGTATAAATGACTTGCCTCACAATGTATTGAGTAAACAGTTTTATATGCTGACGACACAACTTTCTTGAATACCTCAGATAATTTTGCAGAACTCTCAAATCTTGTAAACATTTTATTGGCGGATGCAGAAGTGTGGTTCCGGGCTAATGGTTATCTTTTAATGAAAGGAAAACTGAAAATGTTATCTTTAGTTTTGACCTTATGATAAAGAACTCATGACACTGTAGTTATAATGTAAAGTTCTTGGGTGTTCATGTTGATCATCAGCTGACATGGGGAAACATATCGATTATCTGAAACGAGGCTTTCAAGAGTGGTGTATCTTATAGGACGTCTGAGAAATTGTGTTACAGCAAACTGTGTAAGAATGGCTTATTTCGCCTTTTTTCAGTCGGTTATCAAATACTGCTTATTTTATGGGGTAACTCTGCTAGGGTTGCGAAATACTCAAGTTACAAAAAAAGGTTGTAAGGATTATGAGCAGTGCAAAGTATTTGAATCATTGCAAGCCTTTATTCGTTAAACTGGAGATAAAAATATTATTAATCTGTACATTTTTGAATTAGCTGTATACTCTTTGAAAAAAATGCCTTACATTACTCTTAATGAAGACATCCACTCACATAATACACGAATAAAGCAAAAATGAGTTTTCGGTACTGTAGATTGGAAAAGTCACTCAAGAGTCACATAGTAATTAGCAAAAAGTTTATAATAAGCTATTTGACAGCATTTGTAAATACTCTTATAATCAAAAAAGTATTTTAAGAAAATTGGAGTGTTGGCTGGTTGAAAATCCTTTCTATAGTATTGAGGAGTTCTTTGAAAATACAAATGTAAACTTTAGGTTTGAGTAAGAATGCCTGTACCTGCTTCTAATTTATTGTTTTATATTGTCATGTGCACAAATTTTAATGTGTACTGTTTTAGCTTAGCTCTATGTTACATTGACGTTGGCGATACATGTTTGTAATGGCAATAAAAAAAATATTTGATTGATTTGTTATTTAATTGCTAATGTGCAGTATATATAGTTATATTTATTTTTGTAGAGCTTTTTTGTATTTCGTATTTGACAATTAAATTTCATTCATTCATTCAAGTAGTTGATTTGTGGCTTGATCCCGTAAACTGTGTTTAATCCCCGAGCTCCCGCACTGCTTTTCTCAGAATGCCATTACCAGAAGTTGATGTCAGTGGTAGATGCAATGAGTGAGCCAGTTGTTGTAGGTCGTAAATCCACGCATCTTGGTTTGGAGTGTGGGCTGGTCAGTTATGACAGGTAGTGTGTGCATGCTGTAAGCCGTAATTTGCTCAGGTAACACACTCGCTTATATATATATATATATATAATTATATATATATAATATGCTCGCTTCGCTCGCCTGCTGATCTCATCCTGGACGATCCAATCGGGGGTCCAGGGGGCGGAGCCCCCTGCTAGACGGATATGGCGAGCGCAGCAAGCCTGACGGCTAGTAAGGATATAATTTCGTTATTATTTCTAATTAGAATAAAAACATTTCCTCAATTTTATGTATGTTTTGGGTAAGTGCAGTATATATAGTTATATTTATTTTTGTAGAGCTTTTTTGTATTTCGTATTTGACAATTTAAATTTCATTCAGCAATTCAAGTAGTTGATTTGTGGCTTGATCCCGTAAACTGTGTTCTAATCCCCGAGCTTCCCGCACTGCTTTCTCAGAATGCCATTACCAGAAGTTGATGTCAGTGGTAGATGCAAATGAGTGAGCCAGTTGTTGTAGGTCGTAAATCCACGCATCTGGTTGGAGTGTGGGCTGGTCAGTTATGACAGGTAGTGTGTGCATGCTGTAAGCCGTAATTTGCTCAGAGTAAACACTCGTCGTCGGCATCAGCGATCAGCGAGTGCTGAGATGTGCCGAGATGCCCAGACCTGGACCGCGCTGTCGTCGTAAATTTTATTGGCGCAAAAGTGGGGCCGGCAATTTCGGCACATTTCCAGCGCCAGGCACGCCCAGTGGGAGTTTAATTCAGTCTAAAGGAAGAGAGGCCGCCGTCCTGAGGAACCTACAGCTCCTTAGGCCGACGTCACGTGTTCAAGTGTGGCTATTTCATTCGATAACATTTCTGGTCATTACAGAAGAATCTGTAGTTGATCTCTGAGTTCATAAAACCTGTCTTGAGGTTGAAAACTATGTTATTCAACTATAGAGCATGGTTGGTTACTCTGAGTTCAAGTCGTACATTCATGAATCAGATGATCTGTAGTTGAACTCTAAGTTCAATAATTAACATATATCTTGGAAACTACGATCATCGCTGGTTGAAACTACGTTTTTTAACTATGGAGCATGTTTTGTTACTCTGAGTTCAAATCTTACTATGTACGTAAATGCCGTACATTCATTGATCAGATGAATCCGTAGTTGATCCCTGAGTTCAATTAACATATCTTGGAAACTACGATTCAACGTTCGTTGAAAACATGTTTTGTTACTCTGAGTTCAAATCGTACTATGTACGCAAATGTGGTACATTCATTGAATCAGATGAATCTGTAGTTGATCTCTGAGTTCAATAAACCTGTCTTGAGGTACACTAGTTGAAAACTACGTTTTTAACTATAGAACATTTTTGTCACTGAGTTCAAATTGTACTATGTTCGCAAATGTGATACATTACTGAATCAGATGAATCAGTTGATGTCTCAGGTCTATGAACCTGAATTGAGGTACGCTGGTTGAAAACTACGTTTTAAATGACAATATACCATTTTTTGTTACTCCATTTTTTCATTATATAATAATTTACGTGATTTTGTCATTCATTGAATCAGATGAATCAGTAGTTGATCTCTGAGTTCAATTAACATTTATTGAAAACTACTATTTAACGCTCGTTGAAAACTACGTTCTCCAATGACAATAGAACGTGTTTTGTTATTCCAATTTTTTATTATGCAATAATTTACCTGAATTTCGTGCATTCATTGAACCAGAAGAATTTGTAGAGGATCTGTGAGTTCAATAAAAACATCTCGAGGTACGTCTTAAGCCCTGTACACAAACATCGATTTTTGTTCGTACGATATTTTTCCGTCCTTATGAATTCTATTACAGTACCTCTCTCTTAACCGGACACCTTTTAACCGGACATCGGTTTAACGGACTACACTCCATGGAAGTGACATCTCTTTAACCGGAAAATAATCATCAGCACATCGGTTCAACCGGACTGTACAGTACTTCTGCACCTGCCACGAATCATAATGGCTGTTTGGTTTTAAATATTTCAATGTAAAAAGGCTTAGCAACTAACTATTTCTTGTGTTTTGTGTTCACAGATATCATATAAAGCGTCTAGTTTTATATTTTTACGTAAAAGTCATTATTGGCTTATAAACTACAAAATATGCGTACCAATTTAACGACTTTTAGGGAACGTCGGTTTAACCGGAAAAAACGTTATCCGGACTGGCCTCAGTCCCGATGAGTCCGGATAAGAGAGAGGCTACTGTAGATCAAACAGATGATTTCAAACAGATGATGTTTGTCAAGTTCCGTTTAAACTGATAGAATTCATAAGGACGGCAAAATATCGAACGAACAGAAATCGATATGATGCAGGGCTTTACGCTAGCTACAAAAACTCGGTTACAGCGATTTTTTTCTGTTAGGATGTTGATTCGTAAGTTCTGCTATTATAATATGAACCTCAATCAACTTGGGGCCGCCAAATTCTACCGGGTTCATTGGATGATCCGCCTCATTTTAATAATTTGATCGTTAAAATGCAACATTAACAGCGGTCTTTCATCTTGTTCCGCTTTTCCACTAAGTGGAGAGTGTGCTTTCGAAAAGTATGCAGCTCTTGGAAACTATCACCCTTCGATGATTCGGCTAACCTAAAGAGTGCAGTGGTGAAATCCAATCATTCACACTTTGAAAGGACCTTTAATGGATCTATCAATTTGGAAACCTGAATTGTGATGATTTATGTCGGCTTAAATATAGGCCTATAACACCGCGAACTGTCAAATCAATGCACAAATCAACTGATGAATCGGGGATCGACAACGCCCACCGTTTTTTTTCAGGAGTTAATTACTACATTGTTGTTGTTTCATTGAAGAAGCTTCCTAGTCTAAATTCTTCGCGATAACCTGATGCCTCATAAATCTGCTATATAAGCGAACTGATAATAGCTTGTTCTCAGGTTTTGAATCGATTACCCTACTTTTTTCCAACCTCAACGTGAGTAGATCTTTAGTGGCTACCTATGGATTCTAGAAGAGTACATAATTTGGGAAATTTGAATTTGGGAAAGGAACAGTTTTGGGCTGTAAGCCAGTTGTTCCTTTCCCAATCATTCATAGTTGAGAATTATATTGTATCTATCAATGCATAAATAAATAAGTCGGATAATTAAGAATGATGCAATGCAAAACTCTTGATATAAAGGATAGTTGAACTAATATGTTATGATATATAACATTCTATGATTATGGAAGTTATATTATGTTGATTTTATAAACATACATCCTTAAACATCCATTGAATTGAATAATATCACTTGTGACAATGATAGTAGTTAACAAAGCATTTGAAACTTATTGCAAAATCTTCAATTTTGTATTATCATCATTGGAAATCTTGTCTCAATACCACTTACTATACAATCAAGAGTCACATTTTTACAAGCTATTAGACACACCCACACAGCTATAAAGCATTTCTCCAAAGAGTGGACAAATTCAAATTTCAGTACCTAAACGAAATCTAAGCTGATCTAACCGTGTTTTATCCCAACATTACCTATTTTCGTGATAAAACCAAATTGATTGCATAGAGAAACAATAGCGTGAGTAGATACCCCATGGTATAGGCGTTTATGTCGTAACTTTACTGTTATCTCAAGCCGATTACTGTTGATTATTGTCGATTTGTACTATTTTGTTGGGGTGAGAGTGTATGAACGGCACAATATGAGAGACTACCAGTGTCACACAGCTTCACGGGAAAGAATACATGGACTATTGGTTGAGATAACAGTAAAAGTTGCGACATAAAGCCCTATACCATGGTATATCCACTTGGGCTATTGTTTCTCTATGATACTAGGCACACCTATTTCTTTACCGTGGTCCCCCCCCCTATCATTTACAGATTCCCATGCAAATTCATGGATTCATTTCTTGAAGTTCGATTCCCCATGAATAAACATGAGAGTCATGTTGAAACAAGGTGCAGAAGTCCTTATACTGGAATCAACAATCGTAAAGTAGCTAAACAACCCGTTCCAGTCTCACAAAGTAATACACTTTGTAAACAACTAAATAATAATTATTTCTTGCAAGAAAATGAAATAAATGTGGGTAGAACGGAAATATTTTTATTATACCTGGTACATTGTAATATATTATTGATTATTCCAATTAATTTCAGCTCCTCCTGATATTTCTCACCCAGAAATCAAAACATTAGAAACTTATGTGAGCTCTTTTATTTATTTTAAGAATTAGGATGAAAAGAAGTTTTGGATTGTAGTCTGTCTCTTTGTGCTTGAGTTGATTGTGAGATTCAAGTTGAACTGACATCAAGTTCAAATTAAAATTCATTTATTTCTTCTTGAATGATACGAACATGTTTGAATAATTGTAGCAAAGCAACATAGTGTAATAAAATTGTTGACCGAGCGAAGTGAGGTCTAAGATTCAAGTCGACGGGTGGCATTTCTCTTAATGTTGCGCATTTACGGCGAAACGCGGTAAAAGATTTTCATGAAATTTGACAGGTATGTTCCTTTTTTAATTGAGTTGGACAAGGTTTGAACAAGGTTTTCGGAAATTTTGCATTTCAAGGATAATATAAAGGGAAAAAGGAGCCTCCTTCATACGCCAATATTAGAGTAAAAATCAGACTATAGAATCATTCATCATAAATCAGCTGACAAGTGATTACTCAGATGTGTGAAGAAGCCAGTCTATTGCTGTATTTCCATAAGGTCTATAGTTCCAATCAGGTACTTTTGGATGAGAATACTGCGTGAGGTCTACTGTTCACAGAACTACTAGTAATAAAAGTAACATCATCGTGTTAATGAGGTGATTGTTGATAAATCAATTATTTATAATTATCAAAGCCCGAATAAGAATCTGAACTGATTGGTTTCACGACAACAAAATACATTTTCCTACAGTTACGTTGAAAAGTGGCCATTGCTGCACTGATTACAGAACGCAAAGAATCACTTTTCCGCTCTAGTGCGGAAAAATTTTTCTGCACTCCAGATTTGCAACATGGCAACGCAAAATACTTAGTAGTTATATGGAGCAACAGTGCAGCAAAATCAAATGAAGTTGGTAACAGTGACTGCTGTGGCTGCTATAGTGAGCAGAGGTGCAACCAAGCACAACGCGCTAATTATTATTCATTATATATTATAACCAAGGACAACGAGGACTTTAGGATTTTAGGATTAAGGTTTTTATCAATAATAAAATTACACAGAAAAACATTTGATGGATTTCAGGCAATTTTACCCATAATTACCCACTTTTCATATTCAATGGTAACTGTAGGAAAAACTTAATGTGAGATACGTGCGCAAAGTTCCTCTGCTGCACTCAAGAAGCCATTCCGCCCTCGCCTACGGCTCGGGCGTAAACGTTTCTTTCGGTGCAGCAAACTGACACTTTGCGCACTAGTTGCACAAATAACTATTCGCAGGTTGAATTCTCACGTTATTTGTATTGTAATTATTGAGCAGCGATTCGTTACAAAATTTTATCCCAGTCATGTATGCTCCGATTAATTTACCTGTGACCAATCTCAAATAAATACTTTGATTAGAAATATAGTCTGCGATTCTGTTCCTAACGAGTAGAATCAGCAAAACGGAGCATACACACTCTTCTAATACGTCTACAACTAGTTTAAATTCAGTCTTGCTTATTGAAGCGATTAGAAATAAAGCTGCAAACCTTTATAAATTGTCTGTTCCCGTTTCGAGTTATGGTTTCTCGAATTTTGAACGCTGGAATAAATTCGCTTTTTTTCCGGTCACTACTGATTGCATTCAGTATGGAATGGCAATTGTTATAGCCACAGTAAATAGAAGATCTCCATAAACCGTACGACAATCTGCATTTATATGAATCGAAGCCAATATGGCGGGGAGCGCTGTTCTTTCTCGGAGTTGGCTTCTCTGAATCACCAATTAATTATTGTTGCGAGTTTGCATAAGCAGTAAGAAAATAAACCAACATAACAGCCGTAGCAATCTTCGCGTTGAAAAATGATCTTCATGAATACAGTTCGAATTACTTACTTATTAATAGGGCTGGTAATGAAACATGGTCTTGCCTCTGGGATTCGAGGAATGTTGAATTCGATCAATTAGCATGGAACTGGAATTTCATAATTAAACTTCCAATAGAAGATCTACATAAAAAAGCTATCCAAAGAGGCACTTAATAAAGTGATGAATGATATTTTCCTAGAAATTCACTACAAGTCTTAATTTCAGTTTGAATAATTAGATTATCCTTTATTGAGACTGAGAGGTAGATAGTACTAAAACCCCATTGAAAGAACAATGATAACAGTAACTCTATGTTTGATTAGGATGAGGTTGGTAGGCTGTATCAGAAAGGCCGGTTTCCGAACTCGGGATTTAGCCAAATTCTAGACTTAGTCAGAAATTTGGCTTTCCGAAATGGGGCATAGTCACAGTTTTTATGATGATCATTATTTTCTCATTTCTATAATTGGAAACGTTTTTCCTTGACGAAATCAAACATTCCTAAATAATTCAAAATAACTGAAACTTTGCACTATTTTCTCTTTATTTTATTCACTTTTCAATCTTCTAGATTTTCGAAATTTAATTTAAACGTAGACTGCGACTATGCCCCGTCTCGAAAAGCTAATTTTCTGACTCCAGCTGTTTCAAGTCTAGTACTTAGCTAAATCCTAAGCTCGGAAACTGGGCCTTAAGAGCTTGTTCACATGACAGCGACTTACGCTCGGTTGTCGCGCGGCTCGATTTGCCAGTCTCGTACACATGACAGCGATTCATGAGCGATTTGCCCTCGGTTAAGTCTGAGATTACAACCGCCGCGGTTCGCCGGCGACTACTAAAACCGAGCAATCGCGCGACAACCGAGCGTAAATCGCTGTCATGTGAACAGGCTCTTAACGTCTAGGGACTGAAACGTGTAATGCTAACTTATGCATAACTTGTACATAATAAATATTGAATCTTAATTGTAATTTTTTCAATGATATTCTGGTTTGAATCTCATTCACAAGTACTCATCAACTCCTTTTTTGGTATTATTGAAATTTCATTTCGAAATTCAGAGCAGTTAACAGTTCGCTATCATTTTATTACACTTAGTAGGACTACAGCTAGCCAAGTTTAAACTTTTAGAAGACTTGATAAGTTTGTATTGCTTGATCATGGACTTGAGATGACACTTCTTGCCTCATAAAAACATGAAAGGAAGGTACTTGGAGAGCTGGAAGGACTCTTGAACATCTATTTAGCAATCGTTTCAGGTAGGTAGTTAAAATTCAAATTTACGGATGTCGTGAATAGAAATGGGATTCGTGGATAGTATTAGTTGTTGGACTATAAAATGAGATACAGAAAATAAAATGTATCAACTCTATAAATTTATTCTTAATCTGTCCACAGATGATGATAGTATCTACTATAGCTACTAGCTAGATTATGATGATGATGATGAATGATGATGATGATGATGATGGATGATGGATGATGATGATGATGATGATGATGATGAGATGATGATGATGATGATGATGATTATGATGATGATGATTATGATGATGATGATGATGATGATGATGATGATGTTATGATGATTATGATGATGATGATGATGTGATGATGATGATGATGATGATGATATGATGATGATGATGATATGATGATGATGATGATGATGATGAGATGATGATGATGATGATGATGATGATGAGATGATGATGATGAGATGATGAGATGATGATGATGATGATGATGATGATGGTGATGATGATGATGATGATGATGATGATGATGATGATGTGATGATGATGATGATGATGATGATGATGATGATGATGATGATGATGATGATGATGATGATGATGATGATTATGATGATGAGATGATGATGATGATGATGATGATGATGATGATGATGATGATGATGATGATGATGATGATGATGATTGATGATGATGATGATGTGATGATGATATCTACTCATGGAGGAGAACATTACTAGTATTGGACAATACTCTGGACAACAATTATCATCCTAGAGTTTTCAAAAAATGAAAAGTATTGGAGTATTCTCTAATACTAGTAAAGCTCTAGAATAGTAAAGCTCATGAAGCTTTACTAAGCCTGAAAACGAGTGCAAGACACTTCAATTCAAGACAATCTAGAACTGTTAGCCTCAGTTTATAGTTATTCCTAGTTAGACCTCTTGATAAATCTAGTTAGGCATGATAATAATAAACCATAAATTGGTTTTTCTGATGACCAACAACGCTTTGGATTGTGCCCTTCTGGAATGAAGTTTTTTGCTAGCTTTCAAAAAGTAAAAAGAATAACAGAAGAAAGTAATGAAAATGCTTGTTCAATGATAAATGCGGGAGTATTCCTGATCCATATTATTTTCTGGTGATGGTTTAATAATATATATCAAATTTAAAATACCAGTATTTAGAAAACAGGAATTTAAATTTTTAGGGAACCTGAAGCTCGAGTTTTGTCTTGCTTTGAAATAGTTTTGTAACTGCTGTGTGTGATTAGCAGAGAATAAGTATAATCAATTGACTGATTCATAGACTGACTCTCCTCGAAAAGGGACCATATTATTCAGGACTCAAGTGTTTCAATCGTATTCCAGAGGATATAAGGCTGTGTAGCAGCTATAAGTAATTTGTTTCAAAGATAATTAGGACACTGGTAGAGGCTTGTCCTTATACCATTGGGAGTGTTTTAGAGCTTTATTTGACTCCAATCTTGTGTATGCCACTTGAGCACTGCTCAGAATTTGTGGCTTCACACAACAAAAATACTTAAAAATATCCAAGCAATTCCTTGAACAAGCTAAAATCTATCATTTCCCTGAAATAAATCAGAAACAGTTTCTAATGAATAGTTTTCTCCAAGTTTGGAGTGTGATCGACAACTATAATACACTCTTGTACAGTTGATTCTCAGCATCAATAATATTGAGGCTCAGTTGTTGATGCAGTAGGAAAGCAATCTGTTCATGAGGTTGAAAAGAAGGCGTATCGTGACAAATGCTACACATGAACCGATAAAATATAATATGGGAATCGAATGAACTTTGCGTTAACAAAATACATTCGTGAATCCAAAACCCGTCTTTTTTATTTATTGGTACCGGATCCACCACACACCTGAGAGATGTTTGTTTTAAAAAGCGTACCGTATAATATCTATCTCTGCGAACACCTTTTCCATCTCTTTCCAGTGTGCCGTCAACAAGGGAACCAGTTCTGCAGCTTTCCAATTAACAATTGGAGAGATATTCATGTCACAAGGAAAAGACATCTGTAATATGCCGTTCTTCCGCCACGATATTTGTTTTCTTTTTCACGTGTTGAGGCTTTGCATTTGATTAAATTTTGTGTGAGAATATATAAAAATCGGGTCAGTGTGAAATGCCGAAAAACAGAGGCAACTTTTATATGGGCAGTAGAGCATTAAATTGGGCCAATCTACGGTTTTTTGTAGGGATTTGTATCCCTGACCAACAATCCCAAGGTCTGAGTTTCAACTCGGAACGTATCACCCAACACTTCGGTGGTGTGATGACATATTGTCTTGATTACTACCTGTCCCTAAAAAGCTTATGACAAGATTCAAATCAATCTTTCAGTTTTAATTCTCGACTTAGGTCCGACGCACAACTATAGTAGAGGTAAACTTGTAGACTGTGAGCCTTATGACACTTGAAGGCCGTAGGTTTTTGGGAGAGCGCCCACCAGTGTCAGCTCGTTCAATATAAATGGTAAGAGCTACTGGAAATCAGTATAGAGTTGGATAACATACATAAATTGACTTCACACTTCTATTAACTATGACTGAAAAAGCACAGCATTTCAATAGCCACTTGATATTTGATATTAAAAGGATCCGATGACCTCGTATTAAAGAGGGGGACTTTTCATGTCAAGAATTTTAATAGTCATTACTGAATAGAATGTTCACTGATAAAGTGTATCACTCAGCTCTACGTTTGTTATTTGATTAACAAGTACTGTACTCGAAATGAAAATCGAGTACAGTAAATACGATGACAACATTGTAATGATTAGACTTTGCCGTTTTTGACAGGATTACCTCAAATTTTGCTCTCTCAATATTTACACTAACACGCATATTGATTTTGATCTAACATTAGTTAGAGTTGTTCTAAGAAGCGATTGTGAAATGAAGCTTCATGATTTTTGTTGTTGACATTGGAATTGACATCCTAATTATTAGAAAGAAAAATTCCTTTACAGTTCCCCCTTGAATATTCCAATTCTTGTAGGTCATCCTCACTACACAAAAATACACTCTATTGGGGAGGAGGAATGGGGACAAAGATGTAGGGAGGGATGGGCTGGCTACCTTTGTACGATTCTGAAGGGTGAACTTGAACTATTTGTCTTGACCTGATTATTATTTATAATATTTAGAATATTATTTTGAAATATATATTACACATACCAATCTAATTTAACGATTCTTGGGAGAGGCTTTGATTCACAACTTTGAAATAGAACGGCTCAATTAGAGAGATCGATGTTATCTGTAAGTTCCTTACTCACTCTGCTCGGAATTTATTACTTATTAGTCTCAAACCATGCCCATCTCATTCCAACACATCCATTCGAATAGACACGTGAATAATGAGACTTATGGTGGATGATCTAACCTGAAGAATATCTTAAGAGTGGATATCTGTGTTACAGTTTGGTGACCTAACAATGGCAATAAAATAGAGCAGTAAAGTTAGAGCATGTATTAGGAAAGATAGCGGGTTCAGTAGACAGTTTTTTATTGGACCGAACTGTTTTTTAGAGTTCTCTTGTTTCCTGTTACTAGAAGTTTTATCACACCTTTAATTATATCGGTCCCTTGAACTACAGAATCTGTGTCCGTTAACAGTAAAACCTCTCAACTAACTCAAAAATGGTTTCCCTAAAGTGTATCTTGTTTTTTTTTCGGGAATTGATTCTGAACTATGCATAGTTCGAATTATTCTTCTTATTTACTGAAATGAATTGATGCATAGAGCTTGTTCACATGACAGCGACTTACGCTCGGTTGTCGCGCGGTTGGCAAATCGCTCGATTTGCCAGTCTCCTACACATGACAGCGATTCATGAGCGATTTGCCCTCGGTTAAGTCTGAGACTACAACCGCCGCGATTCGCCGGCGACTACTAAAACCGAGCGATGCATGTGTACGGCACCATGTGTTTCCCTATACCTGGCAACCGCTCGGTTTGTCAATCGCGCGACAACCGAACGTAAATCGCTGTCATGTGAACAGGCTCATAGCTTCTCTTGCTATTGGCGATGATATTCGACACTATTTGTGCTATGAAATCACCAAAACGTAACTTACAATAAACGTTTGGTACTGAAAATGCATATTTAACGAATTCCATCCACTAACGTCTATGAATATGTCAAAGTGAAGTCACGGTTACTACAAAGTTAAAAAAATATATATACATTTGACTTGAAAAAGCTTATTTATTCATTTATTTTTATTTACTCAAACATTCAGAATTATACAACTTACAGAAAAATACCACAGGCTAACTTACACCCAAAACGGTTCCAATTCTAATTTACACAACAGTCGAAATGTAGCTAGAGGTTATGCTTATAAGACAAGTTATAAGACAAGCTAAATGCTATACATTTTCTGTCATTGTCTGTATCTAAAATAAAGGCAGGCTATCTATCTATCTATCTATATCTATCTATCTATCTTTAGATATTCATGTGATAGAATTCAGTGACAGTTTTCCTTGTCCAATGAAAATTTTGTTTTCAAAATTTGGTATTTGCATTGGTTTTCAAATAAAATTAGATTTTCCATGTAGTATTCGTTCAATTCGAACAATAGAAGCTAGTGAGAAGTAGATTATCAGAGGCCACAAGCTCTCGATGGGAAAAAGAAAGCATCTTTCTTCTTTTAGAAGATTATAGAAGCGAAAATTCCTTCGAGCTCAGCTTCCAGATGTCCAAGACTGCCGCCCGTGAAGAGTGCC
The DNA here is from genome assembly GCF_014356525.2 of Nilaparvata lugens. Taxonomy (NCBI): domain Eukaryota; kingdom Metazoa; phylum Arthropoda; class Insecta; order Hemiptera; family Delphacidae; genus Nilaparvata; species Nilaparvata lugens. Next base: position 83,710,967 of record NC_052505.1, on the reverse strand, counting down.
TTAAAAGGTGATTAATTGTGAAACAAATACTTGAACGTAATCCTATTTCACACAGACTATATCCAGGAGGACAATTGGTTCATGACTCGCTTATCAGGATCCAATAGTGCAATCAAGGTATTTGAACTTGCATGAGGCATTTATTGTCGTCGCTTCCCGGATTAAAAAAATGGAGAAATGAAATGTATTATGATTGAAATGGATACTATGGTGAGGTCCACATTATAATGACAGTGTACGATTGACAATACTGTCAATTTCTTTCTGTCGCTGTCCTTTTCTATCATACAACAAACAGATAGCACTATCTCTCTCGCTTTGCAATGTTATCTATTTGCCAGAATATTTTATATTCACTTTTGACATTGACTGTACAGAACTGAACAAACAATCCTCAGCCGCCATTTTTTTTTTCTTCATTCTATCGAAATGTATTTTTGAAACAATGAAATAATTTTTGAACATTACCGTATGAGAAACACAAATTAAAATACCTGAAGTGACATTTTAAAAGTTGATAACTAATCATCCTAGACTTCATCCAGGCTTCAGTTAGCCCACCCGTATAGGTTAGACCACTCGTACCGGTATAAATAATATTGAAAAGTTATTTCAGAATTAATCCATTGAAATTACTTATTTTTAAATAAGATTTCTATTTTTCTATCATTTTTAAAAGAAATTGAAGTAGAATACCTACCAAATAACTTAATTTCTGTTGTTTTGAAATTCAGATTGTTGTATTACAGCTTTTTAAATTAGCCGACATTCCAGGTTTGTATAAAAATAAAAAGCTGATCTGAGTTATGAATTTTTGAATCAAATTATCAAAAAAAATACATTTTCTTGATTAATTTGACATTTAATTGATTATTTTATCAAGGAAATTATAATTATTATTAGATTAAATTTAATGGGATGAATTGAGTAACAGCTGTGTATAGTCAGAGGCAAAATGGAGTGGCAACGTTTTTCTCCTATCTTTCTTTACTGCCATTATAACGTGGACCTCACTATACATCTGGATAGAACTGTTTTGTTGCTGAGGATAGTGTAGGAGAATAATAACATGATAAGAAATATACCACATCTTCTTCTTTATCTTCAATCATTCGATTGGCAGGCAGCTTTCCATAGTTTTCTGTCCAGAGCTGTACTTTTCAGTTGGATGTAGCTCTGGATCCCTGGATCTTTGGTAACTTGCTTCAGATAATGTAGCCGGGGTCTTCCACGAGCCCATTGTCCAATTATTATACCTTTCAGTGTTTTTAACGTGAATTCGTTGTGTCTAAATACATGGTCAAACCGAAAATGCCATATGTCCTTCAAGGCTGTGCAAAGGCTAATAATGAACTTTCTACTCGTGATATTTTTCAAAGTTTTTCGATTTCTATATCATCAAGCTATCAAAATGGAAACGTTTTCTAAGGAAACCCTTCTTTTCTGATCATTAATTTTTGAGATATGAGCGCCTGAAGTTTGAATTTTTTGGACAGAACATTTCAAATTCGGGAAGAGATAAATCCATGAGATTCAGAGGAAGGATTCTTCATGGTATTGTTGATCTAGTGAAACAAAAATTTTCTGAAAATATCAATTTTTGAAAAAGTTATTCAATTTACCAAAAATAACTCAACTAAAAGTTATTTTTGGTTACTTTTAGTAAACTGGACAACTCTCTTAAAAATCGTATTTTCAGAAAATTTTTGTTGTTTTACTAGATCAACAATACCATGAAGAATCTTTCCTCTAAATTTCATGTATTCATCTCTTACCGAATTTGATATGTTCTGTTCCAAAAATTTAAACTTTAGGCGTTCATATCTAAAAAGTAATGATCAGAAAAAAATGTTTTCCTAAGAAAACTTTTTCATTTTAATAGCTTGATGATATAAAAATCGAGAAACTATGAAAAATAACACCAGCAGAAAGTTTATTTTTAGCCTTTGCACAGCCTTAAAATACGCAAAAGTGATCGCTATTCCTCAACCCTTTGTAATACTTCCTCATTAGTCCATTTCAACTTTAGCATCCGTCTCCAACACCCATACTTCATAGGCATTTAGTGCTCTTTCTTTTGCCTTACCAATAGTCCAAGTTTCTGAGCCATAGAGTACAATACTTCAAATGCAGCTTCTTATTATTCTTTCTTTAATTTGTAACTTGAGACTATTTGAGGAAAGGACATGCCGCTTACTAATGAAAATAGCCTTTGCTTCTCTTAGGCTAGGCGCGCACCAGTTAGTCAAGACAAGACAAGAAAAGACATGATCAGATACGTTTAGTCACAATATTTCACATAGTTGACACACACCGTTTAGCCATTGCAATTAGACATGTCTTCATAAGCAACTATGTGAAGTATTGTGACTAAACGTGTCTTGTCTTGTTTTGACTAACTGGTGTATGCCTAGCCTAAGAGTGATTCGAATTTATATTGTGATACAACGAAATTCACAGCTTTCTAATAGAAATGCTGGATATTTGAGTTTATACTAGCAGAGATAGAATTTATTTATACTATAGATATCACTAATTGGGAGATCAGTCCACGAGTTCATCCAATATTCAGAATAAGATCAAGCTTTAAACATAGTTCTTCACCTTTTACAATACTGGGTTCACAGCTTTAACAAATGCATTGATTAGCTTTAAATTATTCTTAAGAATTTCTCTCTTCAAACGTGAACAAGTTTCAATAATCATCTCCAGTCAGAACGTTTTATAGCCTCACCTCGACAAGTGAGCTTTCTTTCCTTACAACGTTGTCTCTAAATTTATGCAATTAATTGATGTTTCAATGTCTTTTGCAAGAGTGAATCTCATAAACCAAGGTAATCTCAGTCGAGAAGGAAAGTCAATTAAAATTGCTTTGTGAGGTAAAGTATTCAACTTAATTATTCAGTTTCAATTTCAATCATTGCGTCACAAATAAGTAGTATTCAATGCAAGACGCGTCTTAGAGGTACCGACTTACCGTACAAGTAAAGTTTGACATTTTTCCAACTACGTTTGACATTTTCATACTTGACACTTTTCCAACAAACACAAAGTCGATATAATCCTAGTGATAGTACCTACATTTTCTAGCGTATGATTTCTCTGTAGTTCAGATATCTTGGAAACATTTGTTGACCGATTCCAATCGAACTCTACTTGATTAGGTATCTACATAATTCTATAGATTACCTTATTGTGTAGAATTTAATACTTGATTTTGAGTAGACCTATATACTTGATATAAAGTGTATTGTATTTGTTTTGTTCGTTATGCATGAATATTGTCGATTGAGTATTTTCAAAGACTACGGCCCAGTTGCACAAAAGCATGTTAAAATTCAACCATGATTCAATGCCATGAGAGCCAAACAGAGAAGCCTTCATTTCAAAAAAGCCTGATTAGTTCTCGTGGCATTTAATCATGATTAAACTGTAACAGGCTTTTGTGCAGCCGGGCCTATGACAAATTATTCGATTGGATTGAGTCTACGCAATGATTTTTCGAAATATGAGGAAATTAAGATTTCTTCTTCGATATGGAGAAGTACATCAAACTTAGCTCACATTTTTCACCCACCATGAGGGGTTTTTGAATCTCGAACAGACTTTATAGAGTGAGCTAATGTTCAAGAAAGTAGATTTATTCCTATGAAATTTATTCATTATCAGTTGACAACATTTTTCGAATGCCAAATAGTATTTTCAAAGACTATGGCCCAGTTGCACAAAAGCTTGTTGAATTTCAACCGTGATCAAATGTCATGAGAACCAATTACAGAAGCGTTCGTTCCAAAAAAGCCTTCTCTGATTGGTTCTCGTGGCATTTAATCATGATTAAAATGTAACAGGCTTTTTTGCAACCGGGGCTATGACAAATAAATAGATTGAATTACACAATTAAGAAATCAAGATTTCTTCTTCGATATGAAGATGATGGAATGTAGACTACATCAAACGTAGCTCACATGTTTCACCCACCATGACCTCAGATTTGAAACTTTTCAGATTTTTGAATCTCGAACAGACTTTATAGAGTGAGGTAATGTGCAAGACACTTTGATTTATTCACATCAAATTCATCTATTATCTGTTGGATGAAATGCAACATTTTCGAACTGCTATATACAGTACTTTATTCTTGAAACAAATGCTAAATTTTAAACCAATATCTGATAATTGACCATCTCCAATATATTTCCTAATTTTCGTAGAACGTTCCGCCAGTTAATGCTGATAGCTATTCGACAGCCGCTTCAAATCAGTCATACAGCAAAGAATAACGGTGAAAAATGACCGAAATCCTGTGAAATTAGGTTAGTGTTTTCCAGCACACATGAATGAATCGGTAGGGGAAAAACTCGAAGGGATTTTTCCCATATGAGATAAAATCGCACCTACTTCCGCTGCCGTAATAATTAAAAAGTTCACGAATTCTTGAATGGTTGGAAAATAGGCCACGCAAGAAGCTTTACATAATCAATTATTGTAATCTGCTGTATACGTAACTGTCTGCATTTCTACTGATTGAGTTCTGCAAAATCTGGGTGAAATTTTTAGACATAGATTATTTGAAAAGTAAATGTGATTGAATAGAAAAACTCACTGAAAAATATCAAACCCTTTCCAATAAACTGAATCCAAAACATTAGAGTAACGGTGTGATTTGTTTATAGTAGTCTCAAGCTTTACAATATCACATCTTCAACTCTCTTAATCATTTTGAGCAGAAACGGCTTTTACCCGTGAAGGATTTCATTGGTTAGGTACAAAACTCATTTTGTTCATCCACAAATATTCACTTCTACAATTTCGTAGAAGCTCTTTGAACATTGTCAATTTTCTCTTGAATCCCATTCCGAATTCGCAGTAGGGAGTATAGTATCCATACAACTCAATTGAAGAAGCTTCAAAATCTGGTTTATTTCTATGTGCAGAAGCTTCTGTTAAGTAATTATGCCACTATAAATTCAGGCCAACGTTTTTTTTCTGGTGGTACTGCCCATATGAGCTATGGGTTGTGCGTGGGTAATGAGACGGATGATGATGAGAGATGAATGGACCTACAAGTTTAGGTGAGTTCCGAACCACCGGAAAGCGATTATCAAACTCATTAATGGTATTCAATTAGTATTATAATTTATATCAGGACTCTCCAACCTACGGCACGCGGGCCACATCAGGCCCGCGGATAGATTTTGTCCGGCCCGCCGAGAGTTTGAAATCAATTTTAATGATCGGAACCACAAAGTTTGATCGTAAAAGGGCGGACATTTTTAGTGGAAAACAAATGCAATCTTCTCACTAAAGATGTTCTCTTTTAGCATGGTAACTATTTGTAAATCCGTGTATTGTCAAGTTGTCTTATTACTATTAAAAAAGTTATTATTTTGTCTAACTTGCTAAATTCATGCATTGTCAAGCTTTTTTATGGCCTTTTTACACTCAATAGATTGGACTTTGTATTAAAGTGAAATGAATTGGTTTGTTTCTTCCTGTGTTTTAATTAAACCTATTTAAAGCTCCTCATATTATTTTAATGGAAATATATAATTTTTCACCCCCAAGATCCCCCGTCGTGTGTGTCCCCACAATTCAAATTCCGCGTACATCCTTGTTATTGGCCCTTCAAGTCTCCCAAGAATTAACAATATGGCCCTTGGATAAAAAAGGTTGGAGACCCCTGATTTATATTATTCTTATTTTATATTTCTAATGTTCATATGAGTTGATAGTTAAACTAAAGTATGCTACTGCATAGGTAGAACCTATTGAAATATTGAATTTGATAAGACTGTATTAACAAATATGACACTGATTTGTTCCCGATGAGTGAATTGGAAAATAATTCGAGTGCTAATAGTTCATTAGCACATTTTATTGAGCGGATTCCAGAAGCTTTTCAGCTTCATGCTTTATAATGTCTACAAGCTCATCAAATATGTGTCAATAATGTATTGACAGAATAAGAATTGACCGGTAAAGCAATATCAGACTGAAGCTGTATTACATCAGACTAGTATGCTAAGAAAAGCTTGCCAGGCTTGAATTTTTTTCAATCTTTAAGCTTGAAGCCGCTCAAGCTACAAGCTACAATAGACCGCTCACCAGTAGAGTAACTTTTACTTCAGAATAGATAATCCTATTGGCTTATGTTTTTCTACAAAAAATGGAAGTATCTTTCTACGATCTTGATCTTGTGATCAAGATACTACTCAATGCCCGATTGAATGAATGTTTATCAATCTACTCACATAATCTTCAAGTCGATACGTCGTATAACTCGCAACAGCGATTCAGGTTGTCTGGAAAAAACGAAGAAAGGATGGTTATGAGATTTTCATGTAATACATTTATATTACCTATTTGATAACGTTAGAATAGATTATTGCATATGTTTACAAATGGGCATTCCCTCACATACAGACCAATCATAAAAAGTTAGCTCAGAGGAAAAGAGGAAAGAGAAGTGGTATACAATAGAAAAGAAAAAGTTTTACTACTACCCACCAGGGGAAAAGCAGGAACATGTGGCATACCATTACAGAAACATGGTGTACATCTACAACAGGATGAAGGAATTCGGTTCAACTGATTGTTTCAACTTTTTCCACCATTTCCACCGAATGAACAAGGAAACGATTTGTACTTTATCCTTGTAAAAATGCATTTGTATTCCTGTGAGGATTCATTTGTGACATGCTTCATCCTATCAACCGGATACATTCAATTTGTCATTCAATTCTCACTTCGGGGATGTAATTATTTACTAATGGAACTTTTTTCGAATCGATTCACGTTAAATGAGGGAAATAGAAGTGAATGTAGCGCTAATTCAGTGTCATTGCATTGTTGGAAAAGTACTTCATCTATTTTATTTATCTGTACAACATTTGTTCCACCATATTGAACTTCACACCACAAAATCATTGATTTTTATTAAACGGGAATAATTCTTCATTGATTGATTGATACAATAAGTGCATCATCGAAATGATACGGAGAGAAAAATAAGGTAACTTTGTGCTATTCCTCTCTCAAATTAATCAAATCTTTTTCATGATAAATTCATTGACAGTTTTTCAGTAGAATAAAAGAGGAACATCAACATTGAATGTAATCACAGTATTCAACTTGATTACTAAGCAAAATAATCGAAAGACTGTATTGGTCTTCTACATTATGGTCCAAACTGCTTGCATACTTTGGATTTACAGTTTTACTTTCCTTGCCCTATTACCATAGGTAAGGAAAGTATTGCTTTCCGAAAAAAATTAAGGTACCCCAATTTCTAAATTTCTATACGTTTCGAGGTCCCCTGAGTCCGAAAAAGTGGTTTTTGGGTATTGGTCTGTATGTGTGGGTGTGTGGGTGTGTGTGTGTATGAGTGTATGTGCGTCTGTGTACACGATATCTCATCTCCCAGTTAACGGAATGACTTGAAATTTGGAACGTAAGGTCCTTACACTATAAGGATCCGACACGAACAATTTCGATCAAATGCAATCCAAGATGGCGGCTAAAATGGTGAAGATATTGTCAAAAACATGGTTTTTCGCGATTTTCTCAAAAACGGCTCCAACGATTTTGATCAAATTTATATCTAAAATAGTAATTAATAAACTCTATCAACTGCCACAAGTCACATATCTGTAAAAATTCCAGGAGCTCCGCCCCATCTATGCAAAGTTTGATTTTAGATTCTTAATTATCAGGCTTCAGATACAATTTAAACAAAAGATTCTAAGTGGAAAAGATTGAGAATGAAAATTTCTACAATTAATGTTCAGTAACATTTTTACCTAAAATTCAAAATAAGCTCGAAATTCGAGAAAATGTGATTATCCAATCGCAAACTGTTGGCAACTTTTGATTCTATTAAATGATTCACTATGAAGAGATAGCAGACTTCGTGTGTCTGCTGCGCTATTGTCCTGTCACCAGCTAGCTCAGATAGAATAGTAGATTTGATATGCGCGGGAACACTATCGTCAGGTGATCAATTTTCATAACGGCAAGGAAAGTTGTGTGAGTGCGCCACACCAGATTTTTTAGATTGATTTCTACTGAAAATCCCACCTCGAAAGCAGTACATCCAGTAGTTAGCACCATAATCTGAAATCCATTAACACACATTAATACGCTCTCGGGAGCCCAGGGAGCACCGAGAGGCTCGCTCGAAAAGTGACTTCTTCAGTCAACTACTTGACTCCACCAACAGTCTTCCCGGTGGTTCAGAACTATCCTAAAACTGTAAGTCGATCGATTCCTCACTGTATTATCTTTCAATCATCAAATCAAAAGCAACCTTGAACTGAGAGAATCAATTTCTCACTGTATCATCTATTAATAATGAAATTTTATGTGTTTTCCCAGGTCCGAAAATGTCAGTCCAACGGATTGAAAACAACAACACCTACTATAGCAGTACCGTATTAAGTGAACAAAAAACCTCATTTTCACATCAAAATTATAAGTTCTAAATAGTGTGTTTGTCTTTTCGGTCTCAAAATTTAATTGTTTTTTTCAAAGCTTGGAATTTTTATTTACAACTATTTGTAATTAATATAATTTAATTTAAAACTTTTTTTAATTTAAAAATGATTAGTGTGTGATGAATTATGTGTTTTGAATTGTAAATTAAAGAATTTTTAAGTGATACATAACCTAACTACATTTGGACTGTTGTATAAATTAGAAGCATGTAAAATACTGTAGAGATATGTTTTGATTTAAGCCTTTGAACTCTCCATCAATGATTGGTTTGTTTTATGCATGAAAAAGCTAAGGGCTACTTGAAGTTATTGTGTATTCATTGACAGTTTTTTCAATAGTAGAATACAAGAGAAACAACAGCATTGGATGTAATCACAATTCAAAATAATCGAAAAACAGTATTGGTTTTGTCTTTTTCCTTTAGGGCTACTCCACCCTATCTACAAGTCAGTTCCATTGGTGCATCAGGGTATATTAATGAATTGAATTTAAACCTCATTCGTAGCAATTATTGTTGACATTATTGTCTTCCCAGTTCATGTTTTGGGAACCAAATCGAATTTTTGATCAAAACTTCAAATTCTTCATCTGAATAAGAATATTATCAAATTATTGTACAAACATAGTATGATAAGGAACAATAATTCAAATATAACACCTAAACCAGTCGCCATTATATTGTTACTTCTTGTTACTTGATTAATTATTATTGTGTTACAATAGTCTTTTAAGTTCGAGTTATAATAAGTTGATTGGGGACCGTGTGAATTCCCACTATCTGTAGGCCTAATTGAAAAACCCATCTTTTTACCAGGCGGAAGGCTGGTGACTGATAACCGTCTGAAGCGTGAGAAAAGCCCAGTGTTGATTTTAACGGCTCATTCTTCTATTTTTCACCTCCTATCCTTCTCCCACACCTCCTACTCCCCCATCACACTTCCCTCCTCCTTCCATCCTTGATTGTTACACGACTGACTCATATCGCTAGGAAATTACTGTTACGGACATCATCTATGTGACGCAATGCCGGAGGCTGTTTCAAAATTATGGATTTATGGTTGTATCATTCTGCAGAAATATCTTTAGTTGTCTCATCATCAAGCAGCACTGATTACCGGCGCGATGATGACCCTGTGGGAAGTACTTCATTACCAATGAGGGAGTTTTATAGATGATGATACCTAGATTATTGCTTTTTGGCATGCCCATTGCTTTTGTAGATTAGTTTAGTTTTAGTTTAGTTCAGTTTAGTTTTCGCCACAGTGTATTGATTACAAAATTGTCGAGTTGGTACTTCACCATTAATATTGGTGTCTTGAGGGACCAAAAAAATATGATCAACTGATCATATCGCTTCAACCTCAAAAGGACTATCTTAAATCCTAAAAATTACGAGTATGTTCTTCAACATATTCCGAGATTCTGTAGTAAAGGTTTTTAATAGATATTGCTTCTAAAATCCTGATGGTTAATAAAATTAATCTTGACTAGTGCATGCAAATTCTCATCTCCTTACACTAAACAGTGATCAGCAGAAACTGAACTCTGCTCTGAGAGCCATTGCTTTTTGGTGAATTTTGCGATTATATAGGTTATTCTGGATAACTCTATCGAAAACGAAAAACAAAGAAAGATACTAATCATATTCCCAATTGTAGGCCTACATCACTCTATAGCAATTTTAGTGCTATTGAGGAAAAGTAGACATCAAGGACCAAGCCACATGAAGTGTTTTTTTAGGTAGTTCATGTGTCTTGACCCTAACTATTGAGAATTCAATTCTGAGAATTCAATAGAATGGAATATTGTACTATCAAATTGGCATGTGGAACGTTGGGTTCTGATTGTAATTTACTGAAAATATACAGTTTTGTATTACAATAAGGTAGAAAAATTACAGTTATTAGGAAGTATATTATTATAAATTGCAAAATAGTCATTTAGTCATTAGTTTTGAAGTGTAAATTGGACTTTTTGAAGTGAAAAGTGAAATCTAACCTCATTCTTTTTTGAAACTTTCATTTGTAAAAATTTGGGAAAAGACAGTTTTGGGCTATGCCTGTTGTCTTCCCCCAATCATATCTTAATTATGATTTGTGATTGTGAATAAAATAAATAAATGAATTGTAGTGATTTTAGAGATGAAAAGGCGAAACAGTTGTGTTCTAAAATTTGATGTGAGACTTATGTATATTCTTGTTGCAACAATGATCACGGTGAATGAAAAAGACTAAGAAATTGTCAAAAAACCACTGATTTACTGATAATTAGAAAGACCGGTTTCGGTTATTACACCATTGTCAATCTCTGATAAACCTCTCTGATAAACATTGTCAATCTCTGAGTTTATCAGAGATTGACAATGGTGTAATAACCGAAACCGGTCTTTCCAATTATCAATAAATCAGTGGTTTTTTGACAATTTCTTAGTCTTTTTCATTCAATATGAATAATTAACACAATATCAACTTCTCAACTACACAAAAAATGATCACGGTCTTCATGAGATATCATTTTCAACTTCCTTTCATTTTTTAAAGCGCAAAAAACATTACGTTGTGTGGGCCTCTTTATATGGATGTGACAATCGTAATATTGGTTTACAAAAAAATACTTAGAATTCCTATCATGGACAAAAGCAATAAAACAACTATTTACAGAAGCTATCGGATAGAAAAATGTTCAGGGTGGATGATCATTCGCTTACAAGAAGTTACTAAAAATTCTAATCATAGACAAAAGCAATAAAACAATATTGTTTACAGAAGTTACCGGTTGGAGATGATTGGATGAGAATGCACAATTAATTGATGTAACTTTTTTGGAGCACGAGTCACGGAGCTACCTGTGACTTAGTCATATAAGCACTGATGATGACTGATTGTGACGCAGGTTGACTCGATCTGTCAACAGGAATTTACGTTTTTCTATGTCTCATATCCAGTGAGCCTGATTAGCAGTCGGCGAGAATAAGCAACGAAGAAGCGAGCAACTTGTTTGATCTCGTGGCTCTGTGTAGCTGTTCTAAGAACATGCGTGATCGGCCAGCTTGATATGTTTAAAGATTTATATCTAGATAGGCTTTCTAGATAGTGCGATGATTCAGCATGAGCATTGCCAGAAGCTTATTAGACTTACTTGTGGAAGGTTCGATACATTTTAAAACTGAACTTTGGATTTCAAGAATATAGGATGATCGATCAATCTCTCCTGATTCAGAATAAACATTGCCAGAAGCTCATGAGACATTCTTGTGAAAGATTTTGATACATTTTAAAACTGAACTTTGGATTTTAAGAATATAGGATGATCGATCAACCATCTCTCCTGATTCAGAATAAACATTGCCAGAAGTTCATGAGACTTTCTTGTGAAAGATTTTGTTACATTTTAAAACTGAACTTGGAATTCAAGAATAAGGGATGATCGATCCTGATTCAGAATAAACATTGCCAGAAGCTTTTAAGACTTTCTGGAGGAAGATTTTGATATATTTGAAAACTGAACTTGGGATTTCAAGAATAAAGGATGATCGATCATCCATCTCTCTTGATTCAGAATGAACATTGCCAGACGCTTATTGGACTTACTTGTGGAAGGTTTTGATACATTTGATAACTGAACTTGGAATTCAAGAATAAAGGATGATCGATCCTGATTCAGAATAAACATTGCCAGAAGCTTATAAGACTTTCTGGAGGAAGATTTTGATACATTTGAAAACTGAACTTGGGATTTCAAGAATAAAGGATGATCGATCATCCATCTCTCTTGATTCAGAATGAACATTGCCAGACGCTTATTGGACGTATTGTGGAAATACATTATTGATAGCTGCAGTTGGGACTACAAGAATACATGAGTTTTCATTTTTCAGTGCCGTTTGAAAAGTGCCAATTCGAATGGAATATCAATTTAAAAAGGATTTAATTCATATTGATTCTAGTTTGTTATAACGAGTTTCATCTATAATTTTATAAAGAGAAGAGTTGGCTTAAACATGTACGGGATGGGAAATACACGAATGATGATGCATCATCACTTCTGAAGTACTAAGCTGATTGAACTTGAAATCTTGCATATAGATTCTTTATTTACCTTGGATGGTTATATGTCTATTTCCTGTTCTTCAATATTTTACTAAGTGAAGCTTCCAGTTTGTGATATTTTGCTTGAGTGGTCATCTATACAATAATCATCACTCCTTGATACCTTTAAAACTTCTAATTCACCGAATTTCTCCAAAACTCAACTTTTGAGAGGTGAAAAGGTTTTAAGGTTCGAACCCACTAGAACGTACCAGACACGGACCGTGTCAGACCATGCAAGACACGTAAAATAACAACTATGCCCACTACAACGGATCAACAGCGTTCTATGCCAGTACATTACGCGTATGGTACGCGTATGGTACGCGTATGATACGCGTATGATGCCCGGTCAGAAGTAGTTGGGAACGCGTCACTTAGCAAGAGAATGTAGCGGTGAACTGGTTACCAACGCGGTGCATGCGCGGTTACAACGGGGTTTGCAGGCGTCACGTGCCATGCAAGGAGCGTTCCGTCACAGACAAAATATACTGGCCGACAAATGTTGACCTGGACGTGCATGGCACGCTCCGTGCTTGGCCGGTGACGGAACGGTCTAATGGGTGTATTACATATCAAATGATGCAAAGAATATTTTTTTGCATGTGTCGGTACGGGCACGGTCATGGTATGATACGTTCTAGTGGGTTCGAACCTTTACTCTCCTCCACTCCCCACCATCATAATACTCATTCCAAGTTTTTAATGTCCGAAACTTGTATGATATTATGTCAGAAAACATCACACTGAACTAGGAATCACTGAGCTACATTGGACAATACGGGAGATGCACAAAACTCGGGCTCATGCCTTTGAGCTGTATTGGAATTCCAATTGAAAGGAAAAACAAAAAGTGAAAACATTCTGTTTATGTGAGACGAATAAAACACGAAGACTTGGAGCTCCAGGCATGAGACAATGTAAGAATTTGTTCCGTGTTAGGATTCGCTACTGATTTTAGGTTCAAAAACCTCGAAAACAAACATTGATCAATGCACACATCTCCAGCTACATATCTCTCTGATATGTACAAAGTATAGATTCTAGGAGTATTCATTAAGACCAAAATAACTCAAAACAAAGACAGGAGATAATGTGAAGGTTCCATGGTGGTATGTGATAACTGCATACACATTATAATTGTCCAGTCATTGCCTGCTAATGCAAAACGGAGTACGCTCATTAAAATAACCGGTTGATGAGGTAGTAAAAAATACAGTAACGAATTTCATGCTGATCCCATACCATTGAGCTGCATTACCAACAAGCTCACACTAGGTTAGGTCAGGTCTAATAATAGAAGATTAATGTATTCCTCAATGGTATTCGGCGATAAGTTAGAAGATTCAAAACAGATATTGTGTATCTTGAAATCATTGATGATGGTGAATCATGTGCTGGGAATAAATTTGAAAACTCGTTGAGAGGTGAGCGAAATTCAATCGAAGAAAACTCCTCTATTTCTATAGTAAGTGCAAGGCGGAAAGCGGAATAGTACATCGTTAATTGCCTTGAACATGTAATAAAGTAGCATGTTGTGCTATTTTAAAAGATTTACAGAGTTGCAACTTATGGAATTCCCTTGTATTTATTGTAATGGGTGTTGAGCAGGAAAGCTTTCTCGATCCTTTCGAAGCACCTCTTTAAGGAAATAGAAAAAAGGATGAGAGAAAAGGAAGGAAGAAAAGGATAAGGAAAAGGAAGAGGAAAGAGAGGAAAGTTGAAGTGGGACAGTCGAGCAGTAAACCAAGAATCAAAACCATTAAATGCCTTTTGATAAAACTGGCTTATCTACACATCTGTTTAATCACTTGTCAGCTGATTTATGATGAATAATTCCATAGTCTGATTTTTACTCTAATATTGGCGTATGAAGGAGACTCCTTTTTCCTTTTATATTATCCTTGAAATGCAAAATTTCCAAAAACCTTGTATATACGTCGACGCGCAATTGAAAAAGGAACATAACTGTCAAATTTCATGAAAATCTATTACCGCGTTTCGCCGTAAATGCGCAACATATAAACATTTAAACATTCAAACACTTAAACATTCAAACATTGAAACATTCAAACATTTGATCATTCAAACATTTAAACGTTAAGAGAAATGCCAAACCGTCGACTTGAATCTTAGACCTCACTTCGTTCGGTCAATTAAGCGAGCAATTTCTGTATTTTTATATCTGGTTATTTATATTTATTTATATCTGGATATTTATGTTCAACGGATCTCGAAAACGGCTCTAACGATTTTCACGAACATAGTAGGTTTATGATATAAAAACTCGATTGCACTAGGTCTCATCCTTGGGAGGACTCGCTGAACGACATTAAAAGGATAATAATTCATCCTTGGCTGAAACAGCTTTGGATAGTAAAAAGTGAGTGAGCGAGTGAGTATGTGAAAAATTAAAATATCACATCCCCGAAATTCATAAGATGACAGATAGCCAGCTGTGAAATATAAACACGATCATTTCAGAGAACTGTGTTCTGTTTATCAATAAATAGAAATAACGAGCGAAGCTCGGTGTCCCGATATTTATAGTTTGTATAAAATAAGTTGTGACTTGAAGAAAATATCCGTGTTGCCAAACTGTGCGTAATTCCAATCTTTTCATGCAAACCCATATGACTGGATAGTGGATATATTCAAATTGAATATATGAACAATTGAATTGAATTATAACATTTATATATTGAATTCTAACATTATAAACATTTATATAACATTGAATTTATAAACAAACAACTCTGTCATAGAATAGATGTATACTGCACTATCATGTAATAGATGACTCTGCACTTGATTGGCACTTAATTATTGACAGCTCAACTGTGTTGTCGAATTGAATACATCCAGTCATAAGAGCTTGCATGAAAAGGTTGAAATTTCGCAAAATTTGGCAATACGTATATTTTTTCCGAGTCTCAAATTATTTCATACTATACTATCTATTCGAAATATTTTTGGATACACAGTTTGGCAACAGGCATAGACAATAGACAGAATTTTCTCCAATTCTCAACTTATTTTATTCAGACTCCGTCAATTTGGAGTATTTTTGGATATAGGAAGTTGTGTGCTCACGATAACCAGAAGATAAGTGGATGATGAATCGGTTGAAACGTAACAATGCAGACAGTTTCACTTTCATGGGCTCACTGTGAGAGATCAGTTAAAAATAGACTACGATCATCCTGTGGGAATCAGTGACTGAGGACTGGAAGATGATGGATAAGAGAATCTGAGGAGAAGAAGACGATGAGCAAGTGAAATTCATAATGCAATTTTTTATTGCACTCAACTAGATCCTCATTGAAAAAGAATGGAGGCTGACGAGGAAGTGAGAGGGTAAAGATTTATAGCGGAGAGGAGAGTGATAATCCTGCAGTTAATCTTCATGACTCCGTCACACTCTCTCTCTCGCACTCTGCTGCGCGAGGGGGTTCGCGTGTGCGATTCGCACAGTTTGACACCTGAGACGGCGCTGGTATCTGGTTACCACTGATGATAGTAGAAGGTGGCTGACGAAAAGGCAGACGCGTATGTTTGACAACAACAATAGGTGAGAAAAGCGAGTAAAAGTGTGGGAAGTTGGAGAGAGCGATGCCACTGTCTGTCTGCCGGCTTTTGCTTTTTCGGACGCTTCCGACAAGTGAGAAGCAGACACGTAGAGTACGAAATCTTGTTGCATGTGGAGTGGAGAACAGTTTCCAACTAAATCACTACTTAAACTGATACTAGTTGCAATGTTCTTCAAATTCTGCTAGTTGAATCCTTGGCGATAGGAATGGAAAGTGAATAGAGAAAAATGTGTCGAGATAATTGTAACCAACTAGATTACTGCTTATACTTTACATGGTAGCAATGCTTCAAATTCTGCTAGTTTTTAACTTCCCTTGCCCCATTACCATAGGTAAGGAAAGTATTGCTTTCCGAAAAAAATTAAAGTACCCCAATTTCTAAATTTCTATACGTTTCAAGGTCCCCTGAGTCCAAAAAAGTGGTTTTTGGGTATTGGTCTGTATGTGTGCCTGTGTGTGAGTGTGTGTGTGTGTGTGTGTGTGTGTGTGTGTGTGTGTGTGTGTGTGTGTGTGTGTGTGTGTTGTGTGTTGTGTGTGTGTGTGTGTGTGTGTGTGTGTGTGTGTGTGTGTGTGTGTGTGTGTGTGTGTGTGTGTGTGTGTGTGTGTGTGTGTCTGTGTGTGTGTGTGTGTGTGAAATTTGGAACTCAATGTCCTTACACTATAAGGATCCGACACGAACAATTTCGAACAAATGCAATTCAAGATGGCGGCTAAAATGGCGAAAATGTTGTTAAAAACAGGGTTTTTCGCGATTTTCTCGAAAACGGCTTCAACGATTTTCTTTTGATCAAATTCATACCTAGAAAAGTCGAGAAAAGTCATTGATAAGCTCTATCAACTGCCACAAGTCTCATATCTGTAAAGATTTCAGGAGCACTGCACCATCTATGCAAAGTTTGATTTTAGATTTTCAATTTTCAGGCTTCAGATACAATTTAAACAAAAAATTTCAAGTGGAAAAGATTGATCATGGAAATCTCTACAATTAATGTTCAGTAGCATTTTCACCTAAAATTAAAAATAAGCTCGAAATTAGAGAAAATAAGATTATTCAATTGTAAACTGTTGGCAACTGTTGATTCTATTAAATCATTCACTATGAAGAGATAGCAGACTTCGTGTGTCTGCAGCGCTATTGTCCTGTCACCAGCTGGCTCAGATCTTAGAAAAGTAGACTTGAGATGCGCGGGAACACTAGCCTAGTCAGTTGATTAATTTTCTTAACGGCAAGGAAAGTTGTGTAAGTGCACCACACCAGATTTTTGCATGTTGAGTTTTCAATAGTTTTTAACTAGAATACTGCTTATACTTCTGGTAGCACTTCTTCAAATCTCGCCAGTTGAATCATTAGCGCATAAGAACGGAAAGTAAATAGAGAAAGATGTGTCGAATAATATTGTGGTAGTATGAGACATTCAAGTTCAGAGCCTTCGTTTAAAACCTTATAGAAGGCTCTATTAGAACCATAGAGGCCTGAAGTAACATAGCTTCCAAATCTGAGTTTCAAATTCAATAATCGGTCACTTTTATCAGTTACTTTTTCCCCTTAACAGAGTCTGAAAGGATTGAGTATAAATCATGAATATCAGCAGGTTTAGCCTATTCCCCTCTATTAAAGACATCCTTATTTCAGGAAGAAACACTGACTCAATGTGTGTATATCTGAATGTGATCTTAACTCTGTCATTGTAGATGGTTTGTGCTTGTAGTTAAATACAAGCACAAAATAAAATAAATAAAGGAAAAATAAATAAATAAAGACAACCATTATGAAGACTAATATTATTTTGAAACAATTATTGTGAATAATAAATGATAGACAAGAGTATTTCGAAGATTAAATAAATAGAGACAACCATTATAAGACTAATATTATGTTGAAACAATTATTGTGAATAATAAATTAATTATAGACAAGAGTATTTCGAAGAAAATTTCAAATTTAAACTATTAGTTTGAATGCATTGAGTGTTTTGCATTCACGATACAGTTTAGTATGATCAATGAGCTGTGTGACCTGTGAAATTTATAAGTAAAGTTTGGTAACTCCAAAACGTTTTCAAATCTAAAAATATCAAAACTGTTGCATCAATCTTAGAATCGTTTCCCATTCCTACCGTGACAGATCGATATCTCGACAGCTGAAGTGATCAACTTCAATCTGAAACCGAGGATCAACGAAACATAGGCTATCTAATAACTGAGCGGAAGAAGCTATTTCACAAGTTTTTCGCATACATCCTGCATTTCCAGGATCAGCATGTGGAAGATTGCAATTTTGATTTTTAATCTGACAGGATAGCTGTCATTTGTATATCGATGTCCATCTCCAGGAAGTGATCTATTAAAGACATCCTTATTTCAGGAAGAAACACTGACTCAATGTGGGAATATCTGAATTTGATCTCAACTCCACTCTTCTTGGAAGCATTACTTCATAGAATAAAGTGTTAAAACGAATAAAGTGAATAACGATTCTGTCCTGGATTACTCCATTCTTTAATTGCAGTGGTATTTACAGAATATTATGTATGGGAGAAAATGATCTATTCTCTTTATAAATGTTCCATGAAACTGGAAAAATACTAGAAAAGTATTCAAAATCGACAATTTGAGTGTCGGTACCTGAATATTAATATTAGTTTCAATTTTGAATTTTGGCTATCTTGAATTTCAAATATTAATATTGAATTGACAGTTTTTTATTTTAAAAACATCATAGTGGGTTCTCTTGAGTTTTCGTTGGTCTGTAATTAAAAGTATTAGATAACAGGTAGTCTTTTTATTCTGCTTCCAATCATTTCATAGCTGAAAATGTAATAAATAAAAATAAATTCGTATGGCTTTTTTTGGTGGGTAGTCCCTTGCGAGAAGGTCCCACCAGCTGAATATATAATTAATTTATGCCGTCAAATGGCCTTACGACTGTCATACTTGACCGGTACCAACAATGTAACGTGCCCATCCGATAACACGGGAGTGATCTGGTTAAATAACTTTTGGTAATGAGAGGGTTTGAACCCGGGATCTCTATGCTGCTACGCAAGCACTCTATCCACTAGACAATGGATCACTCAAAATTTATTTATTATAATCATAGAAAAAAATTTATTCATTTACATTTAACAATGCACAAGTCAAATACACGATTAGAAAAGGACCAACAGGCCTAGCCCAAAACTGTTCCTTTTCCGAATTTAGATAGTAGTAAGTCAATGTCTAAAAGGAAGGTTATGTTGCTTCACTTTGAATCAACAAATGTACGGAAGAATACTAGAAAAGTATTCAACAATTTGATTACCATATAATAATTTTGAATGGACACTTAGGCTAGTTACACACACATCGATTTTTGGTCGTACGATATTTTGTCGTCACTATGAATTCTATGAGATTAAACGGAACTTGGCAAACATCATATGTTTGAAATCATCTGTTCAATCTAATAGAATTTATAAGGACGGTAAAATATCGTACGACCAAAAATCGATGTGTATGTAACTAGCCTAAGTGGAACTCCCTCGGTCTTCGCTTGTTGATGATGAGAAATATTTGATGACAGGTAGTCTTTTTATTTCGCTTCTAATTCTTTCTTAGCTCAATATTTACAGAAGCTGCAGCTGTTGGGTGTAAATTAGGATTGTTGTTGTCATCTGCTCGTGTAAATGTAGACTCAGCGGTGCAAAACTTGCAAATATGGATGTTGACCCACACTTCGTGACCATATACGTTCAATCCAATAAATTCCAAGTGAAATGCGAATCCTTCCTTCAGTTAATTGCTATCTTTCCTTCCTTATGATCTGGAAGCACGAGTCTGCCGATTCTAACACAGCCCCACTGATACAGTTTCAGCAGTGATGAAATCATGCTTTCATCATCACCGGATAGTATTAGAGTTGATCAATTAACTCGATTTTGACATGAAATGTTAATCAGCTCCATTCAGATTTATACAGATTGGATGCGACAATGCGATTTGGATAACATCTATAGATATGTTCCCAAACAAATCAAATCAAATCAATTTATTTTCCATTTATACAATATATACAGAGCATGAAATTACCATAGTCACTAAAAAAATTACCATATAACTAAAAAATCACAAACATACTCTGAAGAGCATTACCATAAATCAAATATACATGGAAAATAATCCCAAAGGCTACAAAAAACCTGTTTGGGCAGAAAAAAAAAACTACTTAAAATAAAAAAGAAGTGTTACAGTTTACAAAGCAAATTAAGAAAGAGTAGAAAAAACTAAAAAGACAAGAAAAAAAGAAAAAGAACTTCAGTATCAGTTTAACATTATTAAAATACTAACACCTCAATTATTAGAAGAAGCTACGATGTTTGTCGTAAAATTATCTTGAATATTGATGTATTTGTTTCGGATAATAGATACGGTTTATGAATTGGAAAAACTTTGAAATTATTGTAGATAAATTGCTTCTCCTAGAGTTAGTAAGTAATCTGGTAAGTAAGCAGTTGAAACAAAAATTTTCAATTCAAATACTCATTAGTCAGATAATTCATCAATTAAACAGATAAATTGAACCTTTTTGGTGCTACTTTACAGCATATATGGTCATTGCAATCAATTGTTCCACAACACTATTGCTTCAATATTTTTTTTTTGGTTCTATTCCAACATTGATTGCTTCAATATGATGTTTTGTACATTGATAGCGTTAATTTTCTAAGGCCACTTCCGTGGTTTGGATGGACGCGTTAAATCGTCGGTCCCGGCTGCCTAACAACAATGAGCTAGGGTCATTGTAATCGATTGTTTCACGAAACATATTGCTTCAATTTAATGTTTTGTACATTGATAGCGTTAATTTTCTAGGGCCACTTCCGTGTTTTGGATGGACACGTTAAATCGTCGGTCCCGGCTGCCTAAAAACAGTCAATAGGTCATTTCGGATGCCCTGGAAATGATCAGGTGCGACCTGAAAACTCTGACACCAGACCTGATCCAGTGATATTATTATTATTAGCGTTAAGAAATAATGGATTTGATGGACAGACTACAATGCAAATAAACAGCCACAACTACACGATGGTATGAAGTTATAGGAAAATTATTTGTTACATAGATTAGGGACTAGACTAGACTCCAAAATGAACTTCAATGCTGTTATGAGGTCAATAGTAGCTTAACCTTGTTTTTCTGGTTTCAACTTGTGAAACTCAATTTATCCACAACATAAAAAGTCTCAAAAAATTATTTATGAAAAGATGTGCAGCTAAAATTCTTCACAGAACTGGAATGAATGTGTAGCAGTGCCTAGATGACTATGAAAATCGCCCACTTTGAAGTATAAAGTGTCAGGAACCAACATAAACTATAGAAGCATAACAACTGGCGGCGAATAATAGACAACCATTTAGTAGGCTATATAATTATAGGCTGTTCCATTCACAAAATATTATTTCTCGCGGGCTTGAACTAACCACTGCTGGTTTGATATTTACGACAAACAAGTCGGTGATAAATATGATGGCTAAATTACTTTTTGTGTAGAGTATGATCAAACCTCTTCATTGATGACAGAAGTAGGAGATGCTCCGCATCGTTGAATAGCACATCTCAATTTGGGAACTTGTTTTGGGAAAGTTCACACCCAACGGAAATTTGGAACCTCTGCAACTTTCATACATTTAAAAGATAAAATAATGCTTGAATAATTGTGCTAAAGTGAGGTCTACGTGATAAAGTAAAAATTAATAATGCTCCCATAATCGAGCTCCCATAATCGAGCAAATCCATGTTTTGAAGTCAGTGTTTGATTAGCAATGGTATTGCTATCCTTGTCTATCATTCAACAAAAGGAATAGCGCTATCTCTTTCTCGCTTTGCTCTGTTGCAAGATCGTCTTTTAAGACTGTGCAAAGACTAAAAATAAACTTTCTACTGATGATATTTTTCCAAGTTTTTCGATTTGTATATCATCAAGCTATCAAAATGAAAAAGTTTTTCCAGGAAAACATTACTTTTTGAGATATGAGCGCCTGAAGTTTGAACTTTTGGGACAGAACTTTGGGATTTCAAATTCGGTAAGATATAAATCCATCTCATGGATGGATTAGAGGATGGATTTTTCATGGTATTTTTGATCTAGTAAATCAAAAATTTTCTGAAAATGTCAATTTTTGAAAAAGTTATTCAATTCACCAAAATAACCAAAAATAACTTTTAGTTGAGTTATTTTTGGTAAATTGAATAAGTATTTTAAAAATTGATATTTTCAGAAAATTTTTGTTTTACTAGATCAACAATAACATGAACATCCTCTAAATCTCATATATTTATAATACCTTACCGACTTTGAAATGTTCTGTCTCAAACATTCAAATTTCAGGCGCTCATATCTCAAAAAGTAATGATCAGAAAAAAATGTTTTCCTGAGAAAACTTTTTCATTTTAATAGCTTGATGACATACAAATCAAAAAACTTTGAAAAATATCACGGGTAGAAAGTCTATTTTTAGCCTTGGCACAGCCTTTACAATGCAGAATTGATAATTAATTTTAACAAAATATTCAATCTTAATTATAAAAATTCATTATGAAATTATTGAGAAATAAAATTTCTTGCTTAATAAAGTATAATCTATTATTTTAAACGAGAATAAACAGTTGATATCATATTTTGTTTTGGTTTACATCAATAAACCTGTATCAGCTTCCGTCTATAGAAGGCATTGACAAGACAGAGGATCGGCAACGTCTTTCTCCACTGCCATTAATAAGTGAACACTTCCTCAGTTGAAAATTTTATTAGACAGAAACACAGTTCAGAAGTCCTCTAGTTGTAGAATTTGGGTTCAAGGTCCACATTGTAAAAATAATAACAACCAATGTCATCTCTGTGATTGTGTTATAGAAATATAATGTTCATTCTTCAAAGTCAATTCAAATAGAACTTGTCATAAAACATCGAACGAATAATATTGAGTTTCTTTCATGAAATATTGCTTTACATAGCGGAACGTTTATTTGGAAAGTGAAGAGCAGACGTCTAAACGAATTATTCTCACCGCTCAGAGCGATACAACTCTTTTTCCATTTCCAATCATTCGTTCTAGTTTCACTCAACCGACATTCTGTCATTCTGTTGCAGACAAGCATCATCTGCAAAATGTCTGTTTGAATAATACCAGAAGCACCTCAGGTGTTTTGCAATTGCCCTGTTCTGGAATTAAGTTATCGGCGAGTGCCTGAGTAGCCGGGTTTGTTTGAAATGTGGTTGATGTCTTGACCTGCCAATCAATTGACTCCTCGGGCTTATTCGATTCTTTCAAGCACTCCTATAGCTTCAGCCTCAATTGCATTTTGTAGCGCACCCACGAGACCAGGTGTGTAGCCTACCTGTTATTTTGAGAGTAAACTTATCAACATATCCAATATTAGTGGTGATCTCACTCATATCTTCGAGCACCAATTATCTTGACTATTTATATTGGCAAGTATTATCGAACCAGTTATACAGAGGATTAAAGAGTAGATGGATATTTGAATGTCAGGTCCTTCAACTTGAAAGAGTGTCTGAATTACTCGTCTATAACTCGATTTAAGAAAATCCATTCTTGTTTGATCTATGATATTCTCTGAATCATAAGGCGCTTTACCGTTCCCATCACAATATTTTGATGGATAACCATGAAAATGGAAGATACACACACACATAGTATACACATAGTATTTCAGGACGTCTCAAAATCCTATTTAAATTGAAATTGAAGAAATTTTTAATACAGCTGGGAGTGGACAATTCAGAAAACATCATCACAACAAATTATACCTACCTTAATTGATAAATTCGCTGGTGGTGACAACCTGACCACTGTTCTTGGAATCTGTATGCATCATTACGATAATTAACCTTTTTATTATTTTTTTGAGCTATCCAATAATCCTCTGTACGTAATAATAATATTAAATAGGATTCTGAATGCAGCAAAATTAGTGTTTCTTTTCTCTCTAACAAACTTATAATATGCAACTCTGGTTTGCGCACAGGCATTTTTTGCCCATGCAGACCATTTTCTAAAGATTTATTTGGCTTACTGTATTCATGAGGTTGTTTTTATTCTTTGTTGTTGTTTTATATTGATAATGAGTACATAAGATTATTACTTTGTATGTAAAGTGCATTTTTTTTAAATAAATATCTTTTGTCTGTCTGTCTGTCTGTCATGGGATTCCTAGAGAAAT
Source organism: Nilaparvata lugens (assembly GCF_014356525.2). Lineage (NCBI taxonomy): Eukaryota > Metazoa > Arthropoda > Insecta > Hemiptera > Delphacidae > Nilaparvata > Nilaparvata lugens. The sequence goes on along the minus strand of NC_052505.1, from coordinate 83,686,573 downwards.
TTCTGGGATTCCTTGCATATCTGGTGCCCATAAACTACCTAGGAAGCAGGAAATGATCCCGATGAAGAAAGTGAAGAAATATATTCGGTATTTGAGTCATTTTGAAGGTGATATTGTGATGAATGAAAAAGACTAAGAAATTGTCAAAAACCACAGATTTATTGATACTAAGAAAGACCGGTTTCGGTTATTACACCATTGTCGTTCTTTCTAAGTATCAATAAATCTGTGGTTTTTGACAAAAAGACTAAGAAATTGTCAAAAACCACAGATTTATTGATACTAAGAAAGACCGGTTTCGGTTATTACAGCATTGTCGGTCTTTCTAAGTATCAATAAATCTGTGGTTTTTGAAAATTTCTTAGTCTTTTTCATTCAATATGAATAATTACCACAATATCAACTTCTCAACTACACAAAAAGTGATATTGTGATAGTAATCCTTAAGTAAGGATTATATATTGATTATATATTTTTACCAATATATTGAAAAAGTTATTCACAAAACAAATTGTTTTGTTTTTTTTTTTTTGTTATGTGGAAATATATAGTAGGTCTATGTAAATATTATAGAATAATTATTTCTGTGTTAGTGATATTCAGATAGATAGATAGATAAATTACTTTTATTTACACTTTACAATAAAAGTTATGTGGGCGAAATTGAGGCAATAAAAGCCCCCTCTTACATTTAACCCACTATTTTAGGTGAAATATTAAGAGAATATGGTTGAATTCATCCGTTCACCGCGCCCTTAGCATAACTATCTCTCAATGGGCTGTTCAAATATAAAGTTTTATAGTATATTTTATACATTTATACAATGTAAGATATTTATCTCGGGCCACTCCCGTGTTTCGGATGGACACGTTAAGCCGTCGGTCCCGGCTGCCTAAAAAGCAGTCGTTAGGTCATGTCAGAGGCCCTGAAATTGATCAGTTGCGACCTGAAAACTCTGACACCAGACCTGAGCCAGCCAGGTCACTCGATATTATTATTATTATTATTATTATTATTATTATTATTATTATTATTATTATTATTATTTATTATTATATTATTATTATTATTATTATTATTATTATTATTATTATTATTATTATTATTATTATTATTATTAAACTCTCAAGAATTTCCTCATTGTAGAATAAATACAGTAATGATTGAATGTGAATATATTATTATTATGTAAATGATTTTGACACTCCTCAATTAGCTATAAGCTAGAGGAGTAACTAAAAGCACTGAGTGTATTATGATTGTAATGTAATTTGAAGAAATGAATAAATTGAATAAATTGAATTGAATTATTATTATTATTATTATTATATTATTATTATTATTATTATTATTATGTACTATTTCTATGGTTTTTTTTTTAATATAATGTAAAACTTGACTCCTCCAGTCAAACCTTCTTTAGAAGGTTTTGGAGAATTTATAATTCGTCTGGTTTGTAATATTTGAAATGTTCTACTGAAAGGGAATCTTCTTATCTTTTGTCATTCTTGCTTTTTTTTTATTATTCTTCATTTGTTTTTGTTTGTAAGATTTCTTTTTATAAGTGTATTTTTCATTTAAAAAAAAAAAAAAAAAAAAAAAATTATTATTATTATTATTATTATTATTATTATTATTATTATTATTATTATTATTATTATTATTATTATTATTATTATTTATACAATGTGGAAAAATCATAGATATCTGAATGGAAATGTAAGATTATTGTTATATTTTCTCAATCATAATGAACAGTACATCAGTGCAGTATAAAAATGTAAACAAACGTTTTACACTACAAATTTGAAAACAACAGTTTTCTACATTTTTGAATGACGTCACACACAACATATAACTGTTCTAATCACGCTTAGAATTGAAAATCAGGAAATTGCTCAACGGTGATTAATCCACGGTTGAATGTTTCACTCATTCTTGCTACTGTTGAACGTTTTTCGCCGGATCTCCCATTTACCGTAGGTAAAAATTGGATCTTTCACAATTACCTACCCAACCACGTGATCACACGTGCACCGATTGATAATCGACACGCAGTGGATCGATTGAAATCAGTTAACCCAGAACTTGATATCGATAGAATGCAGTAGCGTTAAAGACCGGTAGGAAGTACTACATTATCTGCATTTTCAGTCCACCATTGAACCCAATAAGCGATCGGAAACTTTCTGCTTCGAATCATTCATTTTACTGTCGGTTTTTTCTCCTTTTCATCTCATTTACAGTCTCCTCTTTCCTTCCTCAGCGCTTTCACTTCTGACGTTGAGTTAAGACTGTGAAAGATTCATTACCGGCTTCATTAGTGCGAAAAAATCAGTCGAATTCGATTAATAAAGGAGCAGCGTTAGAATACGACGTGGGGCAGCGTTAATGATGTGCAAAAATTGGTTCAGCTATCGAGTAGTTATCATACGTTAAGAGTTTTCACATTTCTTAGAACACACCTATTGCAATCATTATTTATTACACGGCAAGTTAATATTGAGCTTCTACGTGTCAATCGTCAATAAAATCTATAATGAATCAAGGAATTTTATAGCAGAATGGATGCTGAGTACGGTACGTGAGCAGTTGACCTCATACCGTAGAAACATTGTTGTACTCGTGGATTAATAATTAACATTGTTAAACAACATAATTAAACATTGTTGTACTCTCATAATAATTATTAGATTTTATAGGGATGGATTAACCTGACGATGTTTCTTGTTATAATTGTTATTGCTTCTCACGTTCACTTTCACTCAATCAATCAATCAAGTTTTATTGAACAAAATATTTACATTGAAGGTCTCACTAAATCTTTACTGCCTTCGTCCGTCTATACTCAATCCTTATACTCGAAACTTCACAAGATTAACTATAAATAAACATCAATTCACATACTTCATGGAATACTTTGCTAATATAGTCCCATATCACTTTATAAACAATAGAATAACAAGAAAACTAAGTAGTGAAATAAGAGAGGGGTAAAAGCTAGAGTTTATTTCAAGATAAGTGTATGAAATGATAATTTTGTAATAACTTCAAGAATATACTGTATAATCCGTCTGTTATAGCACGTTTTTCTTGATTCTGTACGATGGGTTAATACCATAGTATACATCCACTTTCAGTCTTGATTAATGTTATAATATTTGTATTTTTCAATCGCACTCACTGCTGGCGAACAAGTTCCACTTATACCAGTAGTGCCTTTTTATATAAATTTATTTACTTATATTATAAGTAATATAAGTTAATTTTATTATTGTACTGTATGCTTCTAAAAATGTTGTACTTCTGTTAACTTTATTTCTTTGAGATTGTATATTCATGTCTGTAAAATTATTTGGCAAATAAATTACAATTTCAATTTCAAACCCGAAGGTTTTTCAGTAGGTGCCTATATAATTGTACATAATGAATCATAGAATCGTACATTGAAAAAAATAAAACTAACAAAATTGATAAGAGGGAGAGAAAAAAGTTGTGCATGCATATAGGGAAGTTGGGAAGTAAGAAGAGAATGTAGAGGAAGGGAGGTAAAGTTATCTAGGAACTAGAATGATGAAATTATGTAATTATACTGAAGTGAAACAAAAATATCAAGTAAATCAAATTATATATCTTTAAAAATAATTATCCACTATTTATGAAAACTTACAATAAAACTATAGAAAAAATCTTACTATTAATAAAACTATTGAAATTCTTACCATTTAATAAAACTCACAATAAGCATACATGGGGAGAAAATTTAGAAATGAAAGGAAAAATTCAAGAAATAATTATAAGTAGTCGCTCTGGCTGGCGGCAGTGACTCAATAGAATTAATGTTTTTAAGGAACTATATTCCTTAACTATGACATTGAAATCGTTATTAATTTTACAGTCCTTTAAACCGAATTCTACAACTGGGAGACTTCTTCAATCCCGAATGATGTTCTATCGAGTTCAATTATCAACTGGATAATTTCAGGGCATGTTCACTCATATTTTATTGCGATTGTCATTTTCAAAAATAAATAGACAGGAATCGTCAACAACAAAAATCAACCAACTACATTCACTACAACCTCTCAAGTATCAACCTTCCAATACGACTAATTAACTTGACTGGAGGAATTATCTCTGTAGTTCAAGCAATAAAAAGACGTGAACATCTGGAAAAATAAATCAAGGAATATAATCTCACGGTTATCTTATTGTGAACTTGAGTTGAACAAATTCAGCTCAACTTCAGCACCGACACGGAACATGTTCTACATTATTTGTACTTTGTACCCTGTACAAACACTCTTGTGGATTGATAGCCCAGCATCTGCAGTGAAGATGGACGGTCTCAAAACAGGCCGATCTTGTTTTCCCGTCCGAAAGACAAGACATAAAGACACTGCACTAATGAGCGGGAAACCTAGCTAAAGTGCAACAGTGCTTTAGTGAGACTCACCCTGTATGTCAGCGTTGGTTGAATGGGGAGGTTGATGGTATGCTATAAGAAATACTGGCAGTTTCACGTGAATTTCACTACATGCTTGTTAGCGCACATCGCTAATACTGGCATGAAATCGCTGATCGGGGCCCATTTAATTGCTAATCAGACTCTGTTAATCCAGTGGACGCGCATCACATAACAATCGCCCAACAACAAAACAGCCAACTGTACTCTTCAGTCGTAAGCACATTGAAAAGTTTTCTGTGAAAGTTGCGTCCTTGGCAAAACAAAAGTTTATTGGGCTTAAAATCTTGATAACTTTCCAAAATATCAGATTACTGCGAAACTGGAAAAACAACACAGTATTCTAGCTGCTTGATGAAGGGAATTTCTTGAAATGGGTGTTGCTTTTCTCTCTGAGGTTAGTGCTCAGGTGAGCCCGTGGATTTTAACAGGATGAATCGATGAATAGAAGTCAAGAGACTTTCTTGCTTTGACCACTAGCGTGATTTCACAGCTACAGTCGTATTTATTGTTATAAACATACTTCATATATACGAGAATGCGTGTATCTTATTTTGAATCAGATGTACGTAGATAGAGATGGATGAGTCATGAAATAATATCACAGTCTTCCATATGTAACGGTAGGAAATAGAAAAGAAAAGGTCGTTTAAGTTTTTGAAAATAACGAATCAATAAATTATTTATTACGAATTAGAATTAGAATTAGAATTTATTACGAAATAATAATCAGATGATAATTTAAGGGCTACTCGCTTAGCTGATCTGTGGTCGTTCAGGATTTTTTTTATAATAAAAAAAACAAAAATTACTATTTAGAATTATAGATCTGAAAAATTAAAATATGTACAATTAACTATTATCTTACTTTACCTTGAAAAGAGTCCCTTGGCCTGCTTCTCAAGGTCCAGTTAAAGCACTCCCGATTTCAAATTAAAAAATATATATAAAAAACTCTGGCAGTTGATTGAATCAAAAACACCAGCTTTCCCCACAAGATTCAAATCCTGAAAATACAATTATGTAGGTTTAAACTGCCCGGACTGCGACAGCCTATAATTGAATTCTCAAGACAGAATTCTTCAGGTAAGCAATGCCTTAACTCAACAATTAACTTCACAAACGGTGCAAGGAATACGGGCCTCGAAAGAAAATTCAAAATCTATTCATGTGGAAAACACATGCAGCCTTGATTCACAGACCAAAAGTCAACTCACTCTTGTTTGTATAGCATGGCGCTAAAAACCATAATATTGCATTTACGAAACGTGATAAAACACACGTTTCATCTTTGTACAATGGAGATCTTCTCGCTTTATCAATTACATTTAATAATTGAATCCGCGACCAATTCACAAAATAATATTTCAATAAAATTGAATGGTTTTTGATGTCATGTATGACACATAGGAAACTAATTTTGGCGGATATTTGTTTTGGAATATTTTTTAACTCTACTCTTTTCCTGTGTCTCAACTTCTACATTGGAAATGATGAATGTGGAAAACGTTGTAATAAGTAAAAGAAATGTATATACATGAAACTCATTATGTAATGTTAAGAATATGGATTTTCAAAACTGGATTGAAAGATTTCAATTTCGAATGTAGCATTTTCCTCAACCGGAAAAAAATTTCAAGATTCGTGGTATGAATCCCAACCAAAGTTCAAAACACATGAGACAAGAATTTTAAGAATACGCAATGATACACAGGAATATTATGGAAATTCACATGAATCATCATAATTTTCTCCAATATGATAACTGTAAAGTGATCTAACTCAATATTGATAATTGAGCGTGAGGTTCAAGGTTGCTTCAATAACAAAAACATTGGAAGTAACCAACTTTAAATAAAACTTAGATCCAATACAAATACGAATAACACTACAACTTGGCTTCTCCAACAGACTGTCCAACCTTGAAACTAAACAAGACTGATAAGATCCTATCACAGTAATTTCTATCCCTATAAAACAATGCAAATATTCTTTTCCTACAGTTACGTTGAAAAGTGGCCATTGCTGCACTGATTACAGAACGCAAAGAATCACTTTTCCGCTCTAGTGCGGGAAAAATTTTTCTGCACTCCAGATTTGCAACATGGCAACGCAAAATACTTAGTAGGTTATATGGAGCAACAGTGCAGCAAAATCAAAATGAAGTTGGTAACAGTGACTGGGCTGCTATAGTGAGCAGAGGTGCAACCAAGCACAACGCGCTAATTATTGTTCATTATTATATTATAACCAAGGACAACGAGGACTTTAGGATTTTAGGATTAAGGTTTTTATCAATAATAAAATTACACAGAAAAACATTTGATGCATTTCAGGCAATTTTACCCATAATTACCCACTTTTCATATTCAATGGTAACTGTAGGAAAAACTTAATGTGAAATACGTGCGCAAAGTTCCTCTGCTGCACTCAACAAACCATTCCGCCCTCGCCTTGGTGCAGCAAACTGTCACTTTGCGCACTAGTTGCACAAATAACTATAAATGCCATGAAAACCTCAACTTCACGTCTATAACTCCAGACCGCAAAATGAAAAAGCTCTGACCGCATCTTCAAATCGTCCGTGATTCAACAGCTCAACTGTTATGCTATCGTCCGTCCGCTCACTTAAGTGAACAAAAACCTGCATTCTTGATGTGGTAAGATGAGCAATGATTACGGAAGATCAACAAGGGTGCGTGGTTTTAGCATTCAGCCGGTTTAATTGGAGATGTTCTGCGCATGTGTGGTGAAGGAAACCGCATCATCGAACAGTGTTTACTGTGACCACAAATCAACATTACGCAAAACACACACGTATTTTCTATAAGCATAGTTTCGTATTGATGTATAATGTACGATGTAGATCATCATGCCTTGAATTCACTCGAGAAAAGGTGATGTAAAATTTTTTTCTGACAAGGAAGCTTGGAACTGTTCCTCATGTTAATCATCATTCATTAAAATAATCAATCAGTATTAAAAATTCGACTGAGTCACTGTCAATGTAGTAGAACCATTCCATAATGGAATGAAAACACAAATATATTGTAAAATTCTACCGTTTAATTTTTTATTTATTTTACACATGAACACGAAACCATATGGTCCTGTACCAAAAAATAAAACAGAAGAATTTTTCAATTTATTTGTGTTTTTATCCAACAATCAATATATTAAACAAATCAGCAACCCAAGTAAAATCAAGTAAAATCTGTATTTAAATACCTTATTGTGATTGACAGTTAAGATATTCTATTTCTACATTGATAGATACAATATAATTCTCAACTATGAATGATTGGGAGAGGAACAACAGGCTTAAAGCCCAAAACTGTTCCTTTCCCAAATTTAGATAAAAATTGTCCAAAAATAGGTTATGTTTACACTTCATGATTTTTGTCTAATATTATTCCAAGCTCAAGAATATAATGAGATTACCGTACGTGAAAGAAATTGCGATCTTCGGAAGAATATTTTATTTATTGCGGACCTGACCAGTCCGGGCCTGAAAATCACTCTCACTTATGAATGATTGGAAAAAGAACAACAGCAAAAAACTGTTCCTTTCCCAAATTCAGATAGAAATTGTCCAAAAATAGATTATGTTTACACTTCATGATATTTGTCCAATATTATTCCAAGCTCGAGAGTATAATGAGATTACCGTACGTAAAAGAGATGGCGATTATCGGAAAAATATTTTATGTTATAATTCTCTTTATGAGTATCAATAATTATTTTTTTGTACTGACTGTTGAAGTGTTAAAAAAGCGGGGGTTTCATTGGAGCACTGCCTCCATGAATAGAGAAATGGTCATGAACAGAAAGCTTCCTCAATATGGAAGAATGATGCAATTTGAACGATTTCGGAAAACTCAAGTCCTTCTCTAAATCATTCAGACTGCTAAGTTGTCAATTTTCGATTTGAAAATTAGATTAGAATAATTCTTATTTGAAATGTAGAGTGATTAATGAGATGGCAGATCTCGGAACAGACAAGTCGGAAGGAACTGAGCTGAATGAATACTCACTCAGTTTGTCACTCAGTACAACTGAACATGGAAATCAAGAACTGGATTGTTGTTGAGTGCCTGCCTGCTGTAACAACTGTACATGCTATCAAGTAGAGCGCACCGCACTTGACACTTTGACTGCCACCTATACTTGAGAAAAAACTTCCATTCTGGCCAACCAACTTTTTTCTTATATTATTTCAAAATTATGTATGTAATGAACAAATATTTAGTCCAAAATAGTTTTGGACTAAAATTGAAGCTGTTATTTCAATTTTAAATTGTGGTGACGCATTGGTCTCACGCGGCCATAAGTGGTCCTGGAGACCACATGAGCCGCGTCAGATCAACGTGTCACCACACTTTCCTAATCATTTTTCAGGTCTTCTGAAGAAATAAACAATATTCAAATGTTTAAATTTTTTCTAATAATATTAAAATATATTTCACACATAATAAAGAGTATTTATCTTGAAAAAACAATCACTATCGAAAATCAGGAATTCACTTATCAATCTTTCAATTGTATTAGTTATTGAAGAATCTGTTGGTGGATGTGCACTTGTAGAAGCAACTGGTTCACCTACATTGGAATTTCTGACTTTTTTTTGTTTTTTTTTTTGTTGAGGTTGTTCTTCACTGGAGTCATCACTATTTTCACTAGGTTTGTATTCATCAGACAAATAAGTATCATCTAACTCTTGAATATAATCCGACTCTTCATCAGATAATAAGTCCTGTAAAAGTTTATTTATACAAACTTGCTCGGATTGATAGTCACTTGCCATTTCAGAAACTTTTCACCATCACAATCACTACTAACAAACTTCATAGAAACACGTTTCAATAATTATTGAAAATAGGTTATCAATACAGAAGGAAGCTTCTTGATAGCAACTCCTTGTGAAACAAAAATATGTTATTGAAGCTAAAAAGAACAGCTGATTTCATGTGGAATTAGAAATGTTTGAATTAGAAATGAAATAAATGGAAAAATATTATTTCAAAGGTTTAAAAGGAATTGTGATGGATTTTTACTTTTATGCAAAATAAAAATAGAACAAACACTCATATGACCAGGCCATGGCAGTTTTAGTACCTGCTGGCCATGCACTTTCGAATAGTATTGAAATGCATAGGAAATGTGAAGCCACTGCGACATCACACGGCCTTTTCTGAAAGAAGTGCCTGTGAGTCCACCTTGGATTCACGCGGCCGGTAGGCTCAATACAATGTGAGTCCACTGTGGACTCACGCGGCAGTCAAAGTGTTAATACTGCTGTCGAACCCGCTTTCAGAAGCTGCACTTGTAAAATTGGAGATTTCAAAATTTCATATCTCCTAATCTTGCTGGAATCTTGACTGTTTAAATAGATTAAATCAGCAGCGCGCATGCAGAACCGGTTGATCGCCTACTGTTTAATAACAACCTAAATCAACAAACGGTATTTTGCCGTTCAGCAGAAATATTTTTCCGTGGAGCGAGTTGCTTTTTATCAGCCTAAACCGGATTTCTGAAAATTATTCGACAACTTGACCAGAAATGAATATTTGAAAGGACGAACTTCTAGAAAAAATATCTGAAGAAATGACACAAAATACCGTACGAAGATGCCGTTGGAATATTTACAATTCAAATTTTAATTAGGTATCAGAATTAGTGTGTCCCTGAATTTGGCAAACCTGTCCTCCAGATTACCTACTGACCGACAGTGTCATTCAAGTGAGTTGGCACTCGTCGAATTTCAATAGATTGTTGCTCCAAATTATGTCAAATTAGTTTATCAAATATGCTAATGGGGACTCATTTGCATCAGTCATTCTGGGAGAGACACCTGTATACCGAATTTTCGGAACTAATCCAACCAAATTCAAACTTATTCTTAAGATATGTAGGATGATGTTGGTAATTGGGTCACTAGAATTCGAAGAGCTTTTTAATATTTATTTATTCGTTGATATAATCACAAATCATATGAATATGATCGGGATAGAACAACAGGCATAGCCCAAAACTATTCTGTTCCCAAATTTTGATAAATAATGTCCGAAAAAATAGGTTATATATTGGACCAACTCAAATCCAGGAGGTATTATAGTGATAATGTTTGGTGTCTGGTATTAATTCGATTTCCTTATTCTCGTGAAACAATAAATCGTTATTCTCGAATTCTTATTCGCGTGGGTAATAAGGATGATTGAGAGTAACTACAGCTTTAGGTGACCTCCGAACCACCGGGAAGTGACTATTAAATCATAAGTGATGCTTAGTAGAGTCGGCTACTCAAGTAGCCAACCATCCAACGAGAGTAGCAGGTGCATGTTACTAGTCTAGACTACTAGATTCTATACATGATACATGATTCTATGAATGACTTCTACATTCTATACATGATAACATAGAATCAATGTATGACCTTTGAGCCAACGGGTAGAAAAGCCTAGATCGGAAAAAAACTACTGATTTGAAGAGAGGGTAAATCCTTCAACAACTGAAGTTCGTATCGTCAATGAATAAAGAATAATATTCTGATAAATATTGTAGCCCAATAACGGATCATCAGCAATACACCATATAGCATGTTTCCATTCGATTGATTGTATGGAACTTGTATTCATACTTAACACTTTATGCAAAATATTTTTCCTTGATTTATATTCATTCACTAATGCATTTTGTACATAATCTACCATCTACAGAAAGGAATGTTTTTGTATCCATTATGAAGCTTTTGCAAGCTATTCCTTGCAAAACGTATAAATGTCAGCAGGAACAAAATCTATAGTGAGGTCCTCGTTGTAATGGTATTGCTATCCTTGTCTATCATTCAACCAAGCGTATAGCGCTATCTCTTACACGCTTTGTTCTGTTGCCAGATTGTCTTTTAACAATGTAGAATTAATAAATAATTAACAAAATATTTCATCTTAATTATGGAACTCATTATGAAACTATTGAAAAATATAATTTCTCGCTTGATAAAATACAATTGATCATTTTAAACGAGAATGAACAGTTAATATTGCATCAATAAACCTGTATCAGCTACCGTCTATAGAAGGCATTGACAAGACAGAGGATCAGCAATGTTGTTCTCCTATCTTTCTTCACTGCCATTATAACGTGGACCACACAATAGCATTGCGTTAGAACGGAGGATTTATTTTTTATAGCAATTCTTTCAACCAAAACAAAAATGAGATTATGTGCGATACTGCCAAACCATGAAATTAATCAATGCTGATATCTGTGAAATACGTCATGATTTACTCGGTTCAATGGAGATTTAGTTCAATTATTCACTTTTATTTATCACTTGAGTCATAAGTCGCTCTTCTTCTGATATTGAAGATAACGAAATGAACTACGGGCAGAACAGAAAAAGGGAGGAGAAAAGCGTAACGCATATAGTTTTTCTTGGTTGACTACTTTTCTTTGTTTGGACGTTCATGCGTTTCCAATAGTGCTCTAGAATCTAGGTTGATTTGCTTAATGTGTTTCTTCCATCACTATTCAGTAAGAACTGTTTTCCTGTACTAGCAAAGTGACATCCTGATCAGTCACAGGAAACACTTGTTTCACAGTCTTCTATTCGACTCTCAATACAATTTAATCATGGATGGTTTAATATGTTCAATATTGTTTGGCATTGAGAAACGGAATCGCTTTCAATTGGAAATTAGGAAAATTATCAAGTATCTTTACAGCACTTTCCACGATAGTTATTTAAATAAAATGTTTAACTCCCCAAAAAACTATAATTACTACATAAATTTCAATTTCCCGGGCTCAAACCCTCTCATTACCAAAAGTTTTTTAACCAGATCACTCCCGTGTTATCGGATGGGTGCGTTAAATTGTCGGTCCCGGCTGAAGTATCACATGCGTAAGGCCTATTGACGGCTTAAATTATATATTCAGGCGGTGGGACCTTCCCACAATGGACTCCCTACCAACAAAAGCCATACGAATTTACTTTTTTTAATTTCAGAAAATATTAGATAGTTTACAATAACATACAATAGTTAGGTTCAGAAATTTCTTATAATGTGTCTTGTACATGTTGAGTGTTTTCTGGGTGGAAATTGACCTACTCCAATATGGCGTACCATGTTCTAGAGTAAATTAGTTATGCATGAGATCCCAGATATTACGTTCTTATGAACTGGCAATATTCTATGTTTTATCAATATTGATTTCACACATTTAATGACATTTAAAAGTGCAACGAACCCTATTCTATGATATTGTAATTGGGTGAAAGATTAGCCCGGTATCAATAAAATAATATTGTAGCTCATCGTACCGCCTTGAATCACTATGCCTTGAGTTATGCTGACGTTAGTCATTGATCTACTGAACATGTTTAAAGCATCTATTCTTCACGGCTTGAAATGTAAATATCGGGGCACCGAGCTTCGCTCGTTATTTTTATTTATTGATAAACAGAACACAATTCTCTAAAATGATCGTGTTTGTATTTCACAGCTGGCTATATGTCATCTTATTATGAATTTCGGGGATGCGATATTTTGATTTTTCACTTACTCACTCGCTCACTCACTTTTTTACTATCCACAGCTGTTTCAGCCAAGGATGAATTATCCTTCTAATGTCGTTCAGCGAGTTTTCACATGGATGAGACCTAGTGCAATCGATCTTTTATATCATGAACCTACTATGTTCCAAATTTCGTGAGGATCGTTAGAGCCGTTTTCGAGATCCGTTGAACATAAATATCCAGATATAAATAACCAGACAAATAACCAGATATAAAAATACAGAAATTGCTCACTCAATATAATAGAATATGATTTTAATAAACGTGGATTTATCACAGATGAAAAAGGTGGTCTTTCGACTATATTATAATATAATATTATTATATACATTGGACAAAATTGAACTTTTAATACTAAAAACATAACCTATTTTCGGAAACGTTATTCATTATAAAAATTTGGAACAGAATAGTTTTGGACCAAGCCTGTTCTTTTTTCCCGATCATATTTATGTGATTTGTAATTGTTTCCACAGAAAATAAATAAAAATAAAATATTGCATACTTTATCAAATTAGTTTCTACTTACAGTTTAATTGAATAATGAGTCTTGTTTTTTCTCATAAATTTGTCTAGCACTATGCTTCACTCAGAAACTTTGACGTACCATTCTGGTTGATCAAAATTACTTGTTCTCTCTGAGAGGAGCATAAATTCTCCTACTGAATTCTCAATTATAATAGACATCTCAGTCCAATGATTGAAGAGAATACAAGAGCACAGTTCCCATACTCTACACATTTTCCGTGTTATTTAGGATTGTTTAGGATGTTATTTAGGATTATTCCACCTATTTTCGTACATTGTTATAGCTGAAATAATGGTGAAACTTCCAAGTTTCTTCCCATTTCATTATTTTGGTTTTTCTATGTTATATTTCAATAAAGAACCCGATTACATGCATTTGTATTTGTAAATATCTATTATCTTGTAGAGCCAAATTTATTCAATTGTTCACTTCTCATTTCAGTATAATTCTCAATAAGTTCTCATTCTTCTATTTTTAATAGTTTCATACATTATACAGTTGATTTGCCTGAGTGATGCAAGTTACCGTACGTATAGAGTTTGGTTATGGAAGAGTTCAGTCGGAAAGAGATTTTCATTTGAAGTGTTCTCATAAATTTTCCTTCCCTGTTAAGATATCGATCTCTCTTATTTAGTATTATTGAGAGCATTTCATTTTTTCTTAATTGTGTATTATCAATTTTTCTTCTAAAATATATAACAGTCCGATTAGTTTTGAGTTGTAAAAAATGTCTTGTCAATTTGCTTATCAAAGTATTTTGAATTGAGTAATGTAATATTTTCTATACAATGAGGCTTTTGAATAGATCGCATTTCTATTCATGAATATGATGTGATTCATCACCTCTATTTCAATATTTTTTTCTTCAGACAAAAATGAATATTGAGATTTGTAAATTAATTTGAGAAAGGAATTTCACCAAAAAACGGGTCAATTTGATGCTCCTTATAGAAACATCATTATCAATCTCATATTACTTTCAAATTTAGTTTTGTGAAATGAGACCTGAACAGAATTTTCCTGAACGGTTTTCCTAGGAGGTACTGACCATGTTATAGTAGTTTCAATGGTGATTTAATCAATGTGACAGTTTGATTTAATTAATTGATACATTAAAGCTAACTTATATTGCGTGTTTATTACTTTCATATTTATTATCTCATATTACTATCGATTACGATTCCTATTACTTTGCTTTATTGAAACGCTGCTAGATTATCTTGCATGTATATTACTTTTATACTCATTATTGTCTTATTATTTTTGTATTCTTTCACATTATTGTACTAGAGTTAAAAATTGATGTAACCGTTAGAAATCCTTAGTTTCTCTCTCCTGTTCAGTGCTTTCTTGTAAAAATAATATATAAATGAATAAAATTTATTGAATAAATAAATTATACACTTTCAAAATCTTTAGTTTGATTAGAATAAACCTTGTTTTGATCTGAGTTTGTTGGGCTAGGCACTCATTTTAAATGAGTTGCAATCTTGTATTGAATGAATAAATTGTACACTTTCAAAATCTATAGTTTGATTTGATTAAACCTTCATTTGATTTGAGTTTGTTGGGCTAGGCACTCATTCTAAATGAGTAAATTACATGGACGAAGTAATAATATTGTAATCTTGCATTGTAAAAAATTGTACACTTAAAAAATCTATAGTTCGATTTGAATAAACATTGATTAGATTTGAGTTTGTTGGGTTAGGCACTCATTCTAAATGAGTAAATTACATGGACGAAGTAATAATATTGTAATCTTGTATTGTAAAAAATTGTACACTTAAAAAATCTATAGTTCGATTTCAATAAAACTTGATTTGATTTGATTTTGTTGTTGGGCTATGCACTCATTCTATATTGGTAAATCACATAAACGATCTAATAATATTGTAATCTTGTATTGTAAAAAATTGTACAATTGGAAAATCTATAGTTCGATTTGAATAAACCTTGATTAGATTTCAGTTTATTGTTGGGCTATGCACTCATTCTATATTGGTAAACTACATAAACGATGTACTGATATTGAAATCTTGTATTGAATAGATAAATTATACACTTTCAAAATCTATAGTTTGATTTGATTAAACCTTCATTTGATTTGAGTTTGTTGTTGGGCTATGCACTCATTCTATATTGGTGAATCACATAAACGATGTAATAATATTGTAATCTTGTATTGTAAAAAAATTATACACTTTCAAAATCTATAGTTTGATTTGATTCGAGTTTTTTGGGCTAGGCACTTATTCTAAATAAGTAAAATATATGAACGATGTAGGTGATGATATTGTAACCTTGTATTGAATAAATAAATTACACACTTTTAAAATATATAGTTTGATTTAAATAGACCTTAATTTGATTTGAGTTTGGGCTAGGAGGCTAGGCACTTATTCTAAATGAGTAAATCACATAAACGATGTAATGATATTGTAATTTTGAGAATGATTAGACTGGGTACTGACCAGATACGATCGCTGATAAATCCCTCATGACATGAGTGTATCCTCAGGTGTGAGATGAACACGCGAAACAAGTGAGCGGCCGCGCATGCGCGCCGGAGTAGCACCACACACAACAAAGTCCACTTGAGCTGTCCACTAGCTGTAGGCACACAGCACGGAGCACTGAACAGGATGAGACGCGCAGGAAGGATCGACTGAAGGACCAAGGATCGAGGCACCAAGTCTGCAGACCAGGCCAACGCAAGAAGTGGAGGAACAGGCACCTGCTATTCGACGATGCACGGTCCCCTCTCCAAGGTCGGACCAAGAGCGCTTCTTCAGTCTTCAATCCACATCTCCTTCTTCCTCATCCGCATCATTTCTTCCAATTTTCGCTCTTTTTCCACTGTTTTCTTCAATCATTTCTTCTTTCACTGAGCTTCTTTAGTCGTATCCTGATCTTCTTATTATCCGCATAATTTTTCTTCATCTTTTCATTCCTTTTCCACTTTTTTCTTCCGTTATTTCTTCTTCCACAACGCTTCTCCAGTCTTATCCACATCTCCTTCCTTATTCGCATCATTTCTTCCAATTTTCGCTCTTTTTCCACTTTTTTCTTACATTATTTCTTCTGCCACAGCGCTTCTTTAGTCGTATCCACATCTCATTTTCCTATTTATTCGCATCATTTTCTTCCTCTTTTCACTCTTCTTCCATTTTTCTTCAACATTGCTTCTTTAGTCTTATCCACATCTCATTTTCCTCCTTATTTGCATCATTTGCTTCCTCTTTTCATTCTTCTTACATGTTTCTTCTACAGTGCTTCTTTAGTCTTATCCACATCTCAATCTTCCTCCTTATCCGCATCATTTCTTCCAATTTTCGCTCTTCCCCCACTTTCCTTTATTCTTCCATTATTTCTTCTTCCACAGCGCTTCTTCAGTCGTATCCAGATATCCTTTTTTTTATCCGCATCATTTTTTCCACTTCTTTTCGCTCTTCTTTCAATACTTTCTATTATGTCTCACTCAATATTTTTCTAAACTCTTCGTCGTTCTTCGCATCATCACGTTGCTCAATTTTCGTATCTCGTTTCTTCCCATTTTTTTACTTCTTTTCATCTTTTCTTTTTTTCTTGGACTTTCTTCTCAGTCCCCTTCTGATCCTTCACCTCCTGTTGTTCTTCTTCTTCTACATATTCTTCTTCTTTCTCTTTCTCCTCCTCCTCCTCCTCCTCCTTCTACTCCTTATCCCCCACCTCCTCCAACTTCTCCACTTCCTCATCCTCTTCCTCTTCCTCCACCTCTCCCTTCTACTCCTTATCCCCCACCTCCTCCAAATTCTCCACTTCCTCCTCCTCTTTCCTCTTCCTCCACCTCTTCCTTTCTCCTCCTTCTTCTCTTCATCCTTTTCCTTAATTATTTCGTCGTACTCCACTGCATTCCGCTCCTCTTCTCATGATTCTCTTTTCCCACTTTCAATTCTTCTCTTCCTTTTCTATTTCTTCTTACACTTCCTTTACATCAAACCTCTTCATCATTCTCCCCCTATCCTCTTCAGCTTCTTTCACTCCTCTTCTCGTTATTCTCCTACCATTCCCAATAACTACAAGAATAATAATAATAATAATAATTAAATTATACATTTCACTTCTCATCTGCTTCTTCTTAGTCTTTTTTCATCTTACTCTTCTTTTCCATTTTTCCTTTTTTTCTCGTTCCCATGTTTACTGTTCTCTTCTCTCTTGTCTTTTCTATTTTATTCTCTTTCTTCCCATTTCTATTTCCTCTATTCTCTTTCTTCTCTCCTCTTCACTTTCTTCTCTTTTCTCTCGTCCCTCATCTCACTACTCACTTCTCTCTTCCCTCTTTTCTACTGTCTTCTCTCTCCAATTTCTCGTTTTAATCTTTTCCACTCTAGTTTCGGATTACTCTAAATTTCTCTAGTTATTCATCCACATGTTGCTCTTCTTTTACGACCAAATCTCCGTCATCTCCTTATACTTTCCGTCCCAGGCTTCTTCACTCCTTTCACATTCAAAGTGCGTTTACGTAACTGCTACCAAAACTGTTCATTTCACTCCAGATTCCATTGTTCATTGTCATAGAAATTTCTTCTTTCGGTTAATTAGGTACTGCTTCTGTGTGTAGAGCTTTTTCACTCTCCTTGTTTAAATTGAAAATGAACAAAAAATACTATGAAACATTTCATTTCAGGTGGCTTCTCTCCTATTTATCAAAACTATTGAAGCTTTAATTGAACTCGTAAACAATAATGTCAAAATTATTGAAGCTTTAATTGAACTCGTAAACAATGTTATTTTGTAAAAAGTATTTTTCTACTTCCATTCAGTTTTGATGAATTTCGTTTTCCACATTGTTATCGAAATAAAAAGATGACAAAATTCACTGTGATTGATTTAGAAGACTGTGACAAGTTTGGGAAAACGATATTTGAGTTCAAATTTCAAGCTGCTTCCAAATTGCTATACTATACTATTAAACGAGCAACTTCTGTTTATATGTTCAGATGTTTATATGTTTAGATGTTTGGATGTTTATATGTTTAGATTTTTAGATGTTTATATGTTTGTATTTCACCGGATCTCGAAAACGGCTCTAACGATTCTCACGAAATTCAGAACATAGTGGGTTTATAATATAAAGATTCGATTGCACTAAGTCTCATCCCTGGGAAAACTCGCTGAAGGTCATTAAAAGGATAATTATTATTCATCCTTGGAAAATCAGATGATAATAATTATTTCGTCGTCTGTTGGTGATGGAATTGAGTGAGCGAGTTCATGTGTGTGGGACTATGTCAAAATTATGACTCAGCTGTTGAACTTTTGTAATCATTCAATCAGGTACTTAGTGCCGGTTGCAAAAAAAACGGGTTATTTCCAATCCTGATTAATTCCAGTAGATTCATCTTTTTTATATGGTCTTCTCTGATTTGGTTCACGTGAAGTTAATCAGGATTAGAATTTAACCGGCTTTTGTGCGATTGGGCTTTCGTGAGGGAAATTTTTGCATTCCTCTGGGAATTTACTGTGATTAGAACATTTCTGTATGAATTTTATTATAATTTCTTCTTCCGTAATAAATTTTCTATGCTTTTGTACACAGAGCGAAGCTCGGTCCCCGATATTTGAGATTATAAGCTGCCATTCAATATCCAGTCATTTTTCCAGAGTAGAATCAATCTGAAAATGATATAGAGAATCCTGATCATTTACATACTATGGTTTTGTGGTAGGCTGCTTACTCCATTGTTCAACTGTTTTCAGAGAAGTGTGTCAAGTAATTTCAAAATTAATGTGGATAGTTTTGTAATGAACATTGAAATCATTGCTTTTCTCAACGTCACTTGAAATTTACAGGGCAAAGCCTAATTGTGAGCATTGAAATCAATTCTCAAAACATATCACACGGGAAGGACAAACCGTCTTGAACACATTGTTTGAACCGTCTTCAAGACATTCAATGATTTCTTCATTCCTTGATATATTATTACTAACTAATCTTGTAGTTACAGCATCATGCATATTTCGTAGGAGATAAATTTATAACAAAGAGGACGAGAAGCTTACGCTTCTTATCTCTCTTGTTATAGATATTCACATATTTTCAAAGTGATGAGATAGTAGAAAATAAATAGTAGAAGACTAGTATAAATTATCAGATGGATCATTCTCCGACCTAAAAAATTGTGCAGTTTGGTTATAGGCTGCCTAGGTACAAACTGGAAATTGGTGGAGTACTCGAGTACTTTAGTACTATAATATAATAATTTATTGATTCTTCTTCACTTCCACAACAATTGAAAAAAAAAACACGAAATAATTTGTATACATCATAAAAATATGAAAATAATCAAATGGCTCACAAGACTTTCTCTGATCGTGAGCCTAAGGAAAATACAAACAAGAAATTGCAAAAAAGGTGAAAAACAACTACGGTAAGCAAAAGAAGAAGAACAAAAGGTTTGAAAAACTGAAGAACCTATAGTAAGATTGTTAAATGTGTTAACAAAAGAGAGAAAGGAAACTACTAGAGTGTCGACAGATCGAAGAACCTAATACTAATTGGGAGAGAAATATCTGAATATTTTGCCCTGCAGCATTCACCCTTCTCAAAGGATAAAATAAGAACTATACCGTACTCATTTTCAAAATTGAGGTAAAGTAGAATTCGCGTAGAATACAATCTATATAAAAGCGAAATGGAACTCACTCATTGACTGACTCACTCACTCACTCGCAGAACTAAAAATCTACCGGACCAAAAACGTTCAAATTTGGTAGGTATATGTTCAGTTGGCCCTTTAAAGGCGCACTAAGAACGGATTTGGAAAAATTTCCAAAGATACGCCCAAAATCTGCGCTTTTCCAGAGTTTTTTGCTTTTTCTCAGATCTATCGAGAACAAATGAACAGAAATTGCTCACATTTAGTACAGAAGCTAAGCTAGGGTGTAATAATGTTGTGTTAGAAGGAATTTGCAATACCTAACACCAAAGATACGCCCAAAATCTGCGTTTTCAAGAGTTTTTTTGCACTTTGAATCGAGCGAGGAAGTACTTTGACTTTCTGATGGAATGAAGCACGCTCAAATCACCAAAACACCAAAGATACGCCCAAAATCTGCGTTTTCAAGCGTTTTTTTGCACTTTGAATCGAGCGAGGAAGTACTTTGACTTTCTGATGTAATAAAGCACGCTCAAATGAAAAATGCAGGCGAGCGAAGCGAGCCCGCTGATCTCATTTTTGGACGATCCAGTCGTCGAGGGGCGGAGCCCCCTGTCTAGACGGATATGGCGAGCGAAGCGAGCCTGACGGCTAGTATTCTATAAACATATTTGAATCTACAGTTTTATACAAATGAATTAGCAAAAAATCTCCATTTATATTAGGTTTGATGAGAAGGAAACCAATCTATGAGAAATCTGTACTTCCAGTAACAACAATATAAGTTCCACTTCCTTCAAATAGCATATGACCAGATTGGAATCCGATTTGAGATTGGACACGAAAAGTGCAACTTGTCAGCAGTTTATGGATAACTCCGTGACCAGCTACCCTAAATCTTATTCGAGCTTCCATTACCAGAACACGAAATTCGTGACCCAACTTCTCTAGTTTCAACGGCAAGAAGTTGATCGATTAGTTACACATATCACTTCTATGTAGGCCTAATCTGTGGTAGTCTAGGAAGATGATTCCCTAGGAAATATCACTTCTATGTAGGCCTAATCTGCTAGAGGATTCCTAGGAATTCGATGCCCTACTCCTATAGTGAGCCCCACGTTATAATGGCAGTGTTTGATTAGCAATGGTATTGCTATCCTTGTTCATCATTCAGCAAAGCGGATAGCGCTATCTCTTTCTCGCTTTACTCTGTTGTCGGATCGCCTTTCAACAATGTAGAATTAATCATTAATTATGATCAAAATAATAATAAAACTTTTTCAACTAAATTTTTTGTGTATTGGAATATGGGCTTAAGTTCACTCAAGAATAAATTTTCCATTTTTCGACCGAATTTGACTTATGATGCATGATTTTGGACCGCCTTGACGAGACGAGAAGAATGAAGTGTAGTACGATGAAATATGAACATTGTGTCAAAAGCTATAAGTGTTTGAAATTTTGATCCTTGAGGTGTCCTTAAGCGCGCCTCTCCACTGGGAAATACTGTAATGAAGTGCATCTAACGGGTGATTCTCATAGAACATAATCTCATGAGCTTATTTCATTGTGCGAAATATCAATGTGAGGAGAATGTAGTTGGAGATGATGGTTGAAGCTGAAAATTAGGTGTTTTCCACAATACAATGAGCATACCTGGAAATCCATATGAGATAGAGCGCTCTACCTGATCTCAGATTATAGAGCACAAAAATACTCCCAGAGGGATCTTGAATTATACATCCAAATGGTAACAATCGGAAGATATTGTTGATCAAAAACTAAAATTCATCAAAATTGCTTTTTTTTCTTCAAATTTCACTCATTTTTGAAAGATCATAACTCAGTTCTCATTGGAGATAGAGAGTTCCCAATGATCTCATTCTATTCAAAATTTTATAATCTAAAAAAAGGCGAGAGCAAATTTTTCTGTCCGATTACGATATTTGGCAGAAATAGCTGAAAACTGGAAAATGAGCCGAAAATACGAGGTTTTTTGGGCCACTCTGTATCTAGCACAAGGAAATTTTGCATGAAGAAATTGGTTATGTACCCAAATAATATATTGAAAAATCAGAACTACAATATAAATTGCATGCACCAATGTATATAGTGACTGGACTAAAATATTTAATCCTAATTATGAAAATTCATTGTGAAATTATTTAAAAATATAATTTTTTGCTTAATAAAATATAATTGATTATTTTAAACGAGAATGAACAGTTAATATTACATCAGTAAAATTGTATCAGCTACCATCGATAGAAGGCATTGACGTGACAGAGGTTCGGCAACGTTGTTCTCCTATATTTCTCCACTGCCATTATAACAAGGACCTCACTATAGACTTGGCAATTGTTTTGTGTGATTATTAGAAGCGCCATCATGTTACACTCACGCACAGTTCACTCATCTGACAGAAACTGAGTGTTCCGTTCAATTTGACAGATTGACGGATTCCGCCTTGCCTGGTCCGAACATCAATCTGCTACTGCATGAGTCTTTCTTACCAGTCAAGATGCCCTTATTAACTGCCTGTATTAGCTCGTGTCCATTCGCATACGCCGATACATTATTAATGAGCCCATCACATTCTTGGCGGAGTGCGCCTTTTAATTATTCAGAACTTTTTATCAGTGTCGGAATCTGATCCTGAGTTGTCGGAGATCTCTACCAGCTTCTGCGACTTTCCCAATCTGGATTTGACACTTGAAGAATATTCAAGTAACTCCAACTCGATTTGGTCTGATCGATTGAAATGGTGCAGTGAGTGATTCTATCAGATCATATTATCAATTCACAGGCAGTAGCTGGTCTCATGATTGACTTACACTATTGTTATGGTAATTCAATCAGGTTATAAGAGAATCCAATCAATAGCAAACTTCAATCTACAATTGCCTTCAAATATTGAAATTTTATTATTGCAGATGATGCCCACATGAGCCATTTGCTTGTGCGTGGTTAATGGGAAGTGTATTGAGAAATTGATGAGATAATCCATGCCATTGTCCATGCCATTGGCGGGATTCAAACCCACGAACCAGGGGGGGATCGAAGTTTTTAATACTGATCAACCCGGCCGACCGGGTCTCAAGCCAGTGGCTCATGTTGTCCCACACAAGGTGGGCTTAGCTAGGCCCTTATCTGTGCGTGAATTCATTCTGTTATACTCTATGGAAAAAGCATAGAAATGTATTAGAATCGTTGGATACTTCTTGATGATTTAATCGTTATCGCATTGCTTTCATCGGTGGAGTTAACTGAAGCGCTTCACCTCACCGTACAGTCAAATGTTTCCAATAACAAGAACATGTAAAACTGAAAACAAAGAATCATTTCATAAAAAGTATTGAATATAATCCTTCACATAATTATTTGATATTAGTGTTCAAAGGCAAACGGATTAAAAATTTATTTCCAAATTTTCGTATCTTCGAGGTGAAAATATTAGCTTTGACAGACTTCTGTATGCATACGTCTGTCTTCTGGTGTGTGCGTTCACCTCAAGAGTATTCAATATCGATGCTCAGTTTGATAGAATCATCAATCACAAAAATCATTAATCGAAACAACAGAATTTGGACAAAGAATTTCATAGACTGTTCTATTTAGTACACATTTTTCGGATACAATTAAATTGGTTTGTTCTATTTGTCTCTTATAAAAATTGACTACTTCAAACTTCCTCTCCAAAAATCCATCACTATTTCTCCAAAACGTTCGATCTCATTCTCTAAAATGTAGAATGCCCTTCTAGAAAGTATTTTCCAGTACTGGAAATCTACCAGGAATGTAGGCTATGTTGACAGTATGAGCCACTGTCACCAGTAGCTGCAAGCTAACATTGTCGGACTCGTCCCCCCTCGGTGCGAAGCAAATTGCTCTGAACTGGTTCAGTGGTGTATTTGCTCAGCTGGAATCTGAAAGAGCCGAAACATTCACCTATCAGCTAGATCGAAATCCAGCTTTTGGTGGCCGGATCGCTTCAATAAAGATGATCGGCCGGCAATTTTACGATCAAGAACTGCTATGAGAAATATCGACACTCTTCGAGGGGTCTCCGTTCAAAACGTTAAAGTATAACGTGTTTAGATGATAATCCCCAAGAATGTCCTCTTTCTTCTGTCCATTCTACGCTTCATCTCACATCTTTACGCTTTACAGCTATTCAGGAAGTTCTATTTCTATTTGAAAACGCGGATTGCTTCAATGAAATGCTGTGAGATGTAAAGGAACTACAAAGGAACAATTCGAGGATAGTCGTTTATTGAATAATCACGTTATATTTATCTCCGTATTTAGTAAAATAACTGTAATAATAATATCTAGTTGACCGAGCGAAGTGAGGTCTAAGATTCAAGTCGACGGTTTGGCATTTCTCTTAATGTTTAAATGTTTGAATGTTTATATGTTGCGCATTTACGGCGAAACGCGGTAATAGATTTTCATGAAATTTGACAAGTATGTTTCTTTTTTAATTGCGCGTCGACGAATATACAAGGTTTTTGGAAATTTTGCATTTCAAGGGTAATATAAAAGGAAAAAGGAGCATCCTTGTAACGCCAATATTAGAGTAAAAATAAGACTATAGAATTATTCATCATAAATCAGTTGACAAGTGATTACACAGATGTGCGGAGAAGCCAGTCTATTGCTATATTTCCATAAGGTCTATAGTTTCAATCAGGTACTTGTGGATGAGAATACTGCGTGAGTTCTACTGTTCACAGGACTACTAGTATCCTATACATAACTATAACTCCATTCTTCAACTCATTTATGGTTTATAAGTTGATAGTTTTCTTTTTTCGAAGCTTTGTTTCATCAAAATTTGAGAGAGAGACAGTTTTGTGATTTATCTCCGTGTTTAGTTAATCATTTTCAGTTCTGAACTGTGAAAATAATATCTGGTGTCCTAGACATAGCTTTATTCTTCAACTCATTCTCTATGGTTTTATTTTATCGAAACTTTTTTTCACCAAAATTTGGGAGGAAGAGACAGTTTTGGATTATGCCTGTTGTATTCTTCCAATGATTTTATTTTTTAATATGATGATTTGTGATTGTCAATAAATGCAATGAAATAACTCTTCCTCCAAGTTAGTACTTATAAATATATGTTAACAATAGTAAACCTTGATTATTCATTTATTCATAGAAAATAGATACAATTAATCATACATTATCCAACCGAGAAGTTAGTAGAATTCAATTCTACAGTTGAATTGCTCCAAGCTACTATGTAGCTTTGGAATAATGATAAAAAATTACGCCATTTATACAACCACTTGATTTGTGGTAATAACTCGGATGTGATTAACATTCTAATGCGAACTCGACGATTCGGAGATCTACATTTACAATTTCAAATGCAAATTGATAAGTTTTACTCAATGAGATAAGTTGAAACGTAACCACAAGACGATTCCATACCCAGTTAGTAATCATTCCCAGATTCTACAGAGTGACAGACACTGCGATCAAATAAAATATTTATGAGATATCAAGCACTTGCCAGGATGCTTGAAGCTAATTAAGACTTGAATAGCTGGTTAACGCATTACACAGCAACGCTTCATTCTGTCAATGAACGAGCTCGTAGCTTATATTCAGTTTGAAACAGTTCCAAGTTGAATATTATGCTAATATCAAGCGAACTGTGTTGGAGCCAATGATTCAAAACGATTGAATAATACTGATTGAAAAAGTGAAAATTCATTTGAATGCTTTTCAAGCTGAAATAATAAAATTGTACATAAAGTGAGTTTATTATGAAAGATTATCTGAGATCTGAGTATCCACTCAAAACATAAAAAAGGCTTAATGCTATTCGCTTCTCGTTCATTATTATGTCTAAAACGTTTTACGGTATAAAGACCCATAGAGGATATTCACCTGTTTTCCTCTTACCTAAGTAAACTTCAGAAAAGTGTGTGAAATTTCATCATCCTCTACAAGGATTAGGCTCTATTCGCCTGCACCGGCATCCATTTCTTTCTTGGTCTTCCTATGCCTCGCTTTCCTTCAGGTTTGTATTCCCATGCTAATATTGAAAGTCTATTGGATGGCATTCTGAGTAAATGATTTGACCAATTTTCCCGATATTAAAAAAGTGTGAAAGTTTAATAATTTGAAAATGGTGATCGTTGATGATCAAATATTCAAGGACGGAAGTTCAATGGGTATAAATTCATTTATTTCCAGATTTGAGAATATTGTTCTGAGAAGAGTTCTTCAAAGATAAAGTGTTGGTTAAATGAAAAAGAATTTCATTGATTCATTCATTAATTCACATCTCTACCAATTTTTCAATCTTATCGCCTCAAGATTCGAATTTCATGGAGTGTGTGCAAGTGTGCATTCATCATTGTGTTCAGAGCCTCCCATAAGCCTCCCTCCCTTCCACCCATAAGCCTCTCAGATCCTTATTTTGCATTTTACTATCACGCGAATAGATATAACCTTGAACTCAGCTTGGACATTGATTTAAAGATCTTCAAGCAAGGAATATGATTTACTGAAGCTAGGAAACCTGGTGTCTTAACGATATAAATATTCTCTTCTGCTAGGTGTGCTTGTGAGAATAATGTGGCGGATCAATTACTAGAATTCTCTCCTTGGTTGTAAATACGCTGCATGAGTTTTAGCTAAGTTAAAACCTGTGAACACCTGCGTATTTATGATTGCAAATCTAATCGCGCTAGCATGAGATATTGTGAATCACGCCAAGCGTACATGAACTTGTGAACAGTGTAAATATAGCTTATTTATTTGTTACCTGTAGTGGACTTAATCTCTGCCCGCTTGCAGTAACGAGAGCAATACATAACGCGAGATAAGGACTTCTTCCTTATTTCCTGGGAAATGAGCATCAGTTGGTTTTAAGTTTTGTAAAAGGTCGAATATGCGATGGCCTTCAATATTCTCAGAGAAAGCAAACGTTCGCTTTCACCGTTGCTGGAGCCGGATTGTTGGTGAGTCAATAGTATTCCCACAATCTCTGTCAACAATGATGTCCTTACTGCCGTAATGAACTTTGGAAATTAAAAATGAATCATGGCGTGCTAGGAGCTGTAATGGATTATGCGCGATGAGTATAACCAATATTTGTAATTATATTTATGAGTTATTGAAAATAAATAATGTGTAAAAACTTGATAATGTGTAATCACACATAAATTGTCAATATTTGGTTCAAAGTGAAGCAACATAACCAACTTTTAGACATTGGCTTAATACTATCAAAATTCGGAAAGGGAACAGTTTTTGGCTAGGCCTGTTGGTCCTTTTCTAATCATGTATTTGATTTGTGCATTGGTTAATGTAAATGAATAATGAATATGATGGAGACATTTTTACTGTATCACATTGTTCAAAGAATGCAGTAAAGTTTCACACTCTCGTAAAAGCTCTCTTTGTCACCATACTTTTTGGTCCGTTATTAATCAATCAATCAAATCATTACAAATTATTCATGAATGATAGTCACGTTCAATATTCTTGAAACACAGTCATATTTCGAGTAGAACATTTTCTGTCGAGGACGTTGATCGAAATCTCCATGATCAAAATAGTATCTTAAGTCACAAGGACGGGAAGGGCCGTTTTGCAGGCGAGAATGATGTTTCTAGTCGAGTTGTTAGCCGAGACTAGAATTTCATTCGAGCACTGCAAAAGGCATTCACGTCCAAGTAACTTACACTATTTTTTGCATAATAATCTGGAAAAGAATAATTCAGAAACAGAAAACATTACCTGCTTGTGCTGACATTACTACAAGCATTTTATAAACATAACCTAGTTTACAAGTTTCGAATCAAGAATTTCTTGATTGTAGTTGACAAAACATCCACCTGGAGCGCTAAAAGGCGGCAGTTTTGCTGTTCCAAATTCGGAACTAGGAAACATACTCGACTGTAAAGGAAACATATGATTTTATTACAGTATAGTATGCTGTAATGAGAATCATATATTTATTTTGTTCTACAATCAGCTGTTTACCGGCTTGATTTCATGGATGTAAAACTGCTGAAATTGGATGACTATGACAAAAAATACTTTTTCCTCCACCTACTATCAAAAGTCTCATTTTACACCCTGGAATCGAATACTAAAGTACTACTTTTCCTCCCATGGGACTAAAAATAATTCCCAGCGGGAAAAGTGATCACTTTTACTCCCAAGGGAGTAAAAATAAACCCATAAGATTAACATGGGAAGAAGTCCGACAACGCCGCGATTGAAGAATGAGGAATGTGGCAACACTGTCGTGGTCGGTAGAGGAAAAGTAAAAGAGCTCTATTTCGATCTTTGGAATATTTTAGCTCTAGGAAATAAGTAGCTCTATTTCGATTGTTAGTTATGTTCAACCGTTGGTGGATATGAAAAAGTACACACCTCTAATGACGTTAGAGGTGTGTACTTTTTCATATCCACCAACGGTTGAACATAACCTAACAATCGAAATAGAGCTGAAATAGTGTGAAAGCGTGAAGATGTAGTAAAATTATTCATTGTTATAGGTATTGGTGTAGGTGGAGGAAAAATGTTGTGTGCATCACGGGACTAAAGTACTTATTCTCCCTCAGGGAAATTGTCGCCCTCGGCTACGCCATCGGGCGACAACAGTTTCCCTCAGGGAGAAAAAGTTGCACTTTAGTCCCTAGATGCACAAATAACTATTTCCGAATTAGGAACATCAAAACTGGTACAAAAAAACCGCCTTACAGCATTCCAGGTGGAAGTTTTGTCAACTACAGTCAAGAAATTCCTGATTTGAAACTTGTAAACTAGGTTATATGTTTATAGAATGCATGTAGTAATGTCATCACAAGCGGGTAATGTTTTCTGTTTCTCAATTATTCTTTTCTATTGAATGAAAGAGGCTAAGAAATTTTCATATTCTTTTCTAGATTATTATGACAAAAAATAGTGTAAGTTACTTGGACGTAAATGTCTTTTGCAGTGCTCGAATGAAATTCTAGTCTCGGCTAACGCCTTGACTAGAAACAACATTCTCGCCAGCAAAAGGCCCCTTCCCGTCCTTGTGACATAAGATACTAATCTCACATTGTTGAATGTCATAAGTATAATCTCATTAATTTTGTTAAGCTCTGTTTGTTGAGTATTTGACCATTGACCAATAACAAGGTAATTTTAATTGAAGAAGAAGATTTAATTCCATAATTTGTTGGGATTCTAACAATCCCAAACAAAGCTACGAAGACAAAAACTCAATCATTCACTTCAATCATTTCCTTTTATGACATTTCTATGGCTGGACTATTATTTAAGTTCGATTCTTTCTCTATTGAACATGTTAATTCTCTCTCGACGGTATAGCTTTAAAGGTGCTAGATAAATATCGATGATAGATTAAAAATGGAAAAGTTAGGCGGAAATTTAGTTATCTAAATACTATAATTAACTTAACTATCGTAATTGTAATATAGTATTTGGGGATTCTAATATATCGAAAGCAGTAAGTAGCCTATAGTTGACAAAGTAAGTTGATTAGAGACCATTGATCAATGCAAGGTGATTTTAATTGAAAAAAGAAGATTTCATTCCATATTTTAGTATGAAAACAATAATTTGATGGGTTGTTTTCCTCAACGAAACACTATAGGAAGCTAATTACAGTTTTGGAGGGAGAAAAAATAATGTCTAAATAATTTGGACAGCCCACGCACTCTCCATGTGGTATTCACGATTCTCAACCAATACTTGATTTTGGCGCATAATTACTAAATCATCCTGAATGCTTAAGTGTACAAGATGGCTAACTCGCAGCCTATGATCATAATTCAATAATCAAGCTTGATATAATTCATCGAATATCATAATTCGTGTAGACTCTCGTGTAGAAAAATTGGTAAAACCTGAAATGAAGCTCTCACAAAATGATGGTTCAACCTGAGTTTATCGACCTTAAAAATACTAATAGCCAGCTTTTAAATTGACTTATACCCGAACCGTGTGAAAGAAATCTCTAAATAAAATGAGAAGATTTTTTAACTCTCTATAAGAAGCTGATAATTCATATCTTGAAAGCTCTTCTTATACTCATTTCAAATGATAAAGGACCAATTAAAAGAAGTTTAGATTGTAGAGCTTTTGAACTTGTTAATGATTTGAATTTATTTCAATGTATTCAATCATTTACACACACAAGATACGAATCATCCAATAAGCTAAAGAATTGGAAGAGGATTGGTATTAGAGATACATTCATCTCTATTCTATATATTATTCATCCTTATGATATTTTTGGATCAATGATTGAATACATTGATATTTCATCAAAATTAATAACAATATAGATACAAATTATTGTTGATCTTAATTCTACAGTCAATACAACATTCCTCTTTTAAAAATTGTTATAACTCATGCTCTTCATAATCAATGATCAGTTTCAATTCAACAGTCAATTTCGCCAACTCAGTAGCCTATCTATCCCTTTGAGATAAATAATTAAATTTAATTTCAACTCCTTCATAAACTCACAAGCGATGTCAAAAAAATAAGACTTGGTACAACAAGCTTCACCTGGTGAACGTTGAGAACTACTGACGGTGAACGTCGAGCTTGGAAATTCTGTTATAAACTTCTGAGCTCTACTAGTCAATATAAAAATATATATAGTACAGTATGAAACAAGTTAACTCTTATCAAACTCTTTCTATAATTTGCAGGAATTTTCAAAACGTCTATTATACACGTATACTATAACATATCCTATACGGTACTATTAAACGAGCAATTTCTGTTTATATATCTGTTTGTGACCGGATCTCGAAAACTGCTCTAACGATTCTCACAAAATCTGGAACAAAGTAGGTTTGTGATGTGAAAATTCGATTGCACTAGGTCTCAACCCTGGGATAACTCGCTGAAGGACATTAAAAGGATAAATCCGTCCTTGGAAAAACAGATGGAAATTTCTCTGTCTGTCGATACCGTAATGGCAGTGAGTGAGCGAGTGCATGTGTATGTTCTTCCTTAGATGATCTCTCGAGAAAAAAAATCCGGCAAGAAAAACTTATTTTTGTTCATTTTTCTTTTAGTTTAGAAAACATGTTCACTTCAGAAAGTCCAAAATGGTAACTAGATGCTGTTAGTGTAGAATTCTCATATAACTGTAAAAATAATTGTACGACTGGAAAAATGAATAAATAAATATATAAACTATATATTCAATCTTTCCTTACAAATTTTCCATGCTTTTACACTCCAGAGCGAAGCTTGGTCCCCTGATATTATTATTTAATAAGCAATTAATGATATTTCTGTATATCTTGCAATTGGAAATTCAGCATAATCCAAGTTTAATGTAGTCTAATATTGCAATATACTCTTTAGACATACCTCAGGTTCCTATCTCCATTGAAACCAAGTACTCACTCATCATCCAAACTCCATCAAATTTAAACATTGCAAAATACCCATGTTGTAAATAAAATAAAATCGTTGGTTTTTAGGAACCTATGTTAGTGCTCTATTTCCACAGGTTGCGTGAACGGTAGTGGCAATTGAAAGCAAGAAATTCCCAGGGAAGTAATTACTGGCCTCCAGTATGGTTAAGCGGTCGATCAACTTCACTCTACAAATTACAGGTATTATGCATGGCATTATAGAAAACGTTTTGCGGGATTTTCTGTAACAAAACTTTGGACAAGTTAATGGCCCAGATTTTAGTGGATGTGGACAGTTGCAGACGCATCCTTCTTTAGAACTTCTTACGGCGGTTAGTCGGCAACTGTTCAATCTGCGCTCAATTACTGCAACGCGTAACTCAACGTGTAGTCAACAGGCCTATTTCTTAATCTTAATCCACTAGATTTCTGCTTGTGAATGTAACTGTGTCTCAACGTAAGTTCAGTTACTAAACATTTAGTTGACAGGGATGAATAGTAGTTGTTTTTGGGCTTTGTTGAAACTATCAAAATTAAAGAATACAACACTGGAAATCCATCAATTATTCCTCCTGGAATGAGATATCTTTTTAATTCCATGACAAAATTCTTTAATATTTATTGATTCATACAATAAGTACATTATTAAAATGATAGGGAGAGAAAAAAATAAGGTAAAATAATTATGACACTTGTTCTTCTCAACAGAGGAAAAACTTTTTAACTTTTCCCCACTAATTGGGGGAAAGTTATAAAACCTTTGACATAAAATATGCAGCATTATGCAATTGTAGAGTAGAGCAGTAATAAAATACTGTTCCGTTCCCTGGCTCATTGATCAAGGATTCTATGGTACAGACTGTTTTCTTCTCAATTAACTTTGAATTTCTCATGTTTCAAGCAGCATAGCTTTAATAAGGCCATTCACTCAGCGATTGGTAGTTCAATGTTCATCTCTCTTGAACAACACGTTAACCGTCTGTCCCGGCTGAGAAAGTAGTCGTTAGGCATGTCACAGGCCCTGAAATTGATCAGTTGCGACCTGAAAACTCTGACACCATACCTGAACTAGTCAGGTTCAGGTTATTATTATTATCTCTCTTGAAAGTTATAAAACCTTTCACATAAAATATACAGCATTATGCATTATACAGCATTTATACAGTATTATCTCTCTTGAAAGTTATAAAACCTTTTACATAAAATATACAGCATTATGCATTATACAGCATTTATACAGTATTATCTCTCTTGAAAGTTATAAAACCTTTTACATAAAATATACATCATTATGCAATTGTAGAGTAGAGCAGTATTAAAATACTGTTCCGTTCCCTGGCTCATTGATCAAGGAATCTATGGTACAGACTGTTTTCTTCTCAATAAACTTTGAATTTGTCATGTTCCAAGCAGCGTAGTTTTGATAATCAGAACGGTGCACGATTTATCAAGAATGCAACTGGAGGTTGGAAGCATTACTCGCGAGCCGATAAAAAATTCCCAAAAATTGGGCACAAAATCAAAAATTTCCACTAAAATATTGA
Source organism: Nilaparvata lugens (assembly GCF_014356525.2). NCBI lineage: Eukaryota > Metazoa > Arthropoda > Insecta > Hemiptera > Delphacidae > Nilaparvata > Nilaparvata lugens. Next base: position 83,653,392 of record NC_052505.1, on the reverse strand, counting down.
GTTTTCGATGCTTCATCGTGCTAAACAAAGACTTGGCAAACCACATGTAAGCAATTTTATGACAGGAGGGTTTTGCAATCTTCCCCACATTATGCACAGAATCATTGCTTGTTCTTTAGCGTTTTTAGTTGTTTGAAGAGCTACCACGTCCTTTTGCTAGAATAACATTTTTTTGGACTCTGGAGTCAGCTTTTTCCACTTGAACTCGAAACACCAATATGGCTGAAAATACAGCGATAATTGAATCAGTTCCCAATCTCTAATTCAGTTTCATCTTCTCTATGGGTCCAAGGTATGAAACTTCCATGCTAGTCAATGAATAAATGTTGGCTGCTATCTTGACCTCTACTCCAAGTAATATTCTACGAGAAATCTTCAAGATTTGAAAAACTTGATTCATAGCCCACAACTAATGAAAATTCCTTTCGTAAAACCTATCTAGGTTATGATGAGTGAATTTTTTTTGAGAACCGGAAAAATTTATGGACTAGCATTAAACGGTAAGTTGAAGTCATGAATCCCATGCTGTGAAAGAAGCAGAAGTTGCCGGCTTCCTTTAGTGCCAAGATCTTGTTCTTTCGAATTAAAGCAAGTAATCTATGTACTCTGAAAGTGCCGGCAGAATAGATTGAATTTCCTGTAGGGAACGGAATATCCAGAGAGGATATTGACCACTGAAAATAGAGGTCACATCATGAGTTTAGATGCACCAAGTTCTAAGCTTTGAAAGTTCATCCCAAGGTGTACTTTTAGCTGGTGACGAAATTCACAGACTTCAGAATCGGCCTAGATAACTTTCATCAATATTTTCGGCCAAATTTTTTGTGTCAATTTTATCCACTTCATTTAAGGTGCGTACAGACTTATGTGCCACGAAAACGAGCATTGTAATTTTCATCACATGATACTATGCTTATTGACCGAGCGAAGTGAGGTCTAAGATTCAAGTCGATAGTTTGGCATTTCTCTTAATGTTTAAATGTTTAAATGTTTATATGTTGCGCATTTACGGCGAAAAGCGGTAATAGATCTTCATAAATTTGACAGGTATGTTCCTTTTTTAATTGCGCGTCGACGTATGTACAAGGTTTTTGGAAATTTCCCAAGGATAATATAAAAGGAAAAACGAGCCTCCTTCATACGCCAATATTAGAGTAAAAATCATACTATAGGATTATTCATTATAAAACAGCTGACAAGTGATGTGTGGAGAAGACAGTCCATTGCTGTATTTCCATAAGGTCTATAGTTTCAATCAGGTACTTGTGGATGAGAATACTGCGTGAGGTCTACTGTTCACAGAACTACTAGTAATATCTGCATCTTATTGTTTCTGTGCAAACAGATAAGCATATCATCAGCTGATGAATCGTGAAATGCGCGTAAAGTCTGTACGCACCTTCAAATTTCTAACAATATTATTCATAGTTAATCATTGAAAATAATAATTGATAACGTTTGGAAGACAGTCCCATATGTTAATTATACAAATTTTGAACTTTTTGATTCTTCCCACACAGGTAATTGACAGCAGTGTATCACTTTGATCATTTTTTTATCTATCTGAAAATTGATTCTTGATAAAAATTATTAATTCCTCTCAAGCAAGTGCTTATCTTTATGAAACAAAAACTAATTTCTTATTTGTGATCGACGTTAACAGAAATTGGAGAGTAGCTTTCATCCATTTCAAACTTATAACTTCAAGAAAAATAGTGACGGAGGAGATAAAAAGTGATGAAGTAATATTAAGAGACCGTCAGACCGGAATCCCTCACTATTTCATCATGTTAGTAAAGAAAAAGAAAGAAATCATGGAGAATGAGACCTTCACTATGATTATGCAGTTGTTGTGGATAAGATACCACTTCAATAAAAGCAGCATTATTAATTTGATGCTACTGTTAGATAGATATTCGCTAAGACCATTGTCACGTTATTCTTTATATTTAAATAACGATTAGCCTCCTGCTTGGCATCAGTCGGTAAAGCATGAGATTTGATATAATTAGGTCGTGGTTTACTTGCATCTTCTTGCATTCTGTTTGTAGCTATACTGTAGGCCGTTCGGTTATCTGCTATCCGTTGGTGAGGCTGTCCTAATTGATAATTTATCTTCATGAATTTAAAGCCCTTGTATCTGGTATACTTTTCTAAACAAATCCTAGCTTCCTTAACGGTAATTTCTTTTAATCCATTCTTTTTCCAAATATCCTGCACTCTTAACTCATCCTTCCTTTCATTTTCGTTTAAAATTCTCGATCTCGGTTCATTATAAATTAGTAGGCTCACAACAATAAACATTTTTATAATATTAACTTTCCAATTATCAATCATAGATTCATTCAATACCAACAATACAATATTTTCCCTCATATCTACAACACAGTATTTTATTACTATCACAGCCATGGTAATCCACACAATACAATAAATCAAAACACTAATTAGTTCTTCAATAATATAATCTTTCCATATATAATAGCCCGGTACTCCCATTTTATTGACATTATTCCTTATTCCTTTCACTCTTCTTAACCACCTTCCATTATTCATTAGTCCATCTTCCATTTCCTTGTTGCCCATGCATGAATCCGTAGTAGTCCTTTTAGTAGCTCCGTTTTTATCCCATTTATTACGTCCATTTTGCCGGTCACATCGCTGATCATAGCCTTTAAAACGTATGTGCCGCGGATGCATGACGTCGGTGGTCTGTTCTCCAACCTGGTCCCGGTCCGGTATCCTCCTCGGGCGTTTGAACCGTGCATGCGGCCTCCATCGGCGCGTGCGGTTCCTCCGTTTCTTCCGCCTCCGGGCCTTACGATGCTGGTACCTCTTCTCCCAAATGCCGTCCTCTCTGTCCTGATGTCGGTCGGGTGTCCTCGGGCGCCTCCGTCTCCGGGCCTTGCGGTGGTCGCTCCTCTTGTCCGGTAGTCCGTCCTCCCTGTTGTCATCCTCTTGGTCCGGGTCCTTGGTCTGCTGTGGGGTCAAATGATGCGCGGGTATGGTGTGCAGATACATGGTGGCGGTCTCTTGATGTGCGGGCTGCTCTTCCTGCGGTGATGGGTCTTCGGTGGGAAACAGGATACTTAATATGGGTTGATGTTCGCGGGTTGTTTTAATTTCATGGTGGGCGGCGGTTTTTGATGGTAGGCTGTCTTGTATTGACTTCTGTTTTTCTAATATTTTCGGTTCTTCTAATAATGTTTTCGGTAAATCACTTCTGAATGTGGTGTATGACGTTGAAATATCCTGCTTTTCTTGGTTTGTTTCATTGGAGCTTGTAGGTGTTATATCGGGGGTATCATATAGTCCTGGTTTGTTAGCTGTAGTTTTCTGTATATCTGGTGGCGGGTCGTTGGGTGCTGGGTTCCGGATTTTTTGTTGATTCAATCCTATTGCATGTGCTAATGTATAATTTGTACTTACTTGTTGAGGTGGCGGTTTATAATTTCTGTTGTAATTGTTTTGTGTGTGATTATTATGTGAGTTTAATCGATCACGGCCATCATAGTGATTCTTACGATTGCTCTGCTGGGCATAGTGGTTGGTTGTGCGATTTTGAAATTTTTCATTATTCCAGTTACCATTTTGCCTGTGCTCATAGCGGCGTTCAAATTGAGGAGCAGATCGGTAGCGATCATATGATACCGGTTCATAATTTTGGCTGTTATGCTGATTAAATTTTGAATTATGTTGATTTGGTGCGTATCTCTGGTCTGAGCGGTGGTTTGATATTGCCATTGCAGACTGTATGCCATATAAATGATTTATCAGCTGCTTACAATCAGTAATGGGTTGTGTGGCGAGTGCCATTCTAACTTGATACGGTAGCTTCTTTAAAATAATACTTGCTAATGCCGATTCATTAATGGGCTCGCTCAATTGAGAATTTTTAAACTGTAGGGCAGTGACGAAAGTGGTACATGCACCGTCTAAGTTAGGGTTGAAATCGCATGATATGATGTCCGCTAGCACGTCCAACTGTTTACTTCTGCTCCAATACTGTTCCAGGAAGACAGCGACAAACTCATCCAATGATGTAAATTCATGGGCTCTACTCCGGAAGAACATCAGGGGTTCGCCAATCAATAAATTAGTCAAACGAAGACGCCAAAAATTCCAAGAGGTAGGTGCAAGAGTTTGTACTAATTTTATCTGATCAATGAATGGTTGAGGTTGCAAATGGCGATCAGTATTATCAAATTTTCCCAGTCCTTGTAATATACTATGTACGTTGAGGTTGTCTGTTTGAATCCCTTGAGGTCGTTGTTGAATATGATTTTCTAATGCTATTATTTTTTCCTGTGTTATCTGCCATTGACTATTATGTGTAATTTTATTTGCGTTTATTTCCTGATTTAATTGAGTCAGAGTGGATTTTTGAATTAGTAGAGTTCCGTTTAAAGCTTTACAGGTTTCTGTATTTTGATTTATGCTACCTTGCAGTTGGTTCATTTTTGTGGACATATTAATCTGTTTATTTTGTATTTCTTTAATACTGTTAATATTTTTGTCAACTGTAGTTGTTAAGGTTTGATTGGCAACGGTAATTTGTTTGTGGATTTCTTGGTGGCAATCGGCCTTAATGTTATTGGTTATATCCTGAATGGGTGTAGTGATTTGTATGGTTAGGTTATCTATCCTTTCATTGAGTTCACATGTAACCGTATCCAACCTTTCCGATAATCCTGCCGTAACTTTATCCTGACTTTCTTTTTGTAGGGTTATCATTGCTTTTAATTCTTCCCTATGATTCTCTACTTTAGTTTCAATATTATCCAACCGTTGTTCTACTGATTTTATAGCGCCTGCGGTCTCTTTCATGCCCTGTTCCACTGTTTGTTTGTTTTCCTCTTTTACTGTAGCAATCTCTTTTTTAATCTCCTGCATCATATTATCCATTGTTTTTTGTAACATAATATTGAAAGTACTGCTAGTTTGTTCCATTATTACCTTTTGAAGCGGATCTAACTCTGTGATTGAAAATATACTTTGTTTGCTCAGGTGTGACTCGGCCTCCGGCGATGCGGGTTCTGCAGGCTGCTCCTCGCCCCCTTCAAAGTTGATCTCTACTATCCGTTGATTCAATGGTGTGTCAGCGGCGTCGATTCGAGTGGATGATAGAGGTTGCAGACCTGGTGGATCGAAGACTATCGACCCGACGCTTCCTGGTTCCCTTTCTCGTGGCGTATTGGCATCTACCGTGGTGGGGTTTGATGTGCTTGGAGTCGACAAAGTGGGATCTGTGCAACCGCCGTACATATATGAAACTTCAGAGTTTGCGGGAGTGTGATTCATTATGTCAAATATGATAAATGCTAATTAAACAGTGATAACAATGATAAGCGAAAATGCTTAAAAAAGAGACACAAACCGGGACTTACAGTGAAACAGTGATGTGTAAAGTGTTTGGATACTCATACAACAAGGTATTTATACTTAAGTTTTTTATAATGCTCTAGCGCCCCCAATGTTTTGTTTTGATTTATTCTTGGCTAGTTTACAGGCTGTGACTTATTTTCCAACCGGCTTAAACACATAATATATTTTTGACTAGAAAATAATAGCAGTTTAGGCTTATAAAATATAATCTCTCTCTATAAACATGTATTTTTTTTTTTCAGTACTAATAATATAAAATTTTCTTTAAAACATATAATTTCTCTTTATTTAAAGCTATTGATTCCCCAAAAAGTAATACAAATTTCCCTTCACCAGTTTTCCTCAAAACTCGTATAAGTTATCTATAATTTTCAATATGGTTATTGACTTAATTTCAAATAATTATTCAATGAGCTTGGCTCTCATCATCAGTCCCACGTTGGTACGGCATGTCTTTATGTCACGTTATTCTTTATATTTAAATAACGATTAGCCTCCTGCTTGGCATCAGTCGGTAAAGCATGAGATTTGATATAATTAGGTCGTGGTTTTCTAATAGTATTCAGTCTTAAAAAATCTTGATAGGCCTAGATATGGGCTTCTCCTATAACTCTTGTAATTCAATAAATAATAAATATATATAAAAATGATACTTATACTATAGTGTTGAGGAATAAAAAATAAATTGCACACCATGAACGTTTCATACATATATTACACAAATAATGCAAAAAATAAATCAAGGCAAGAAATATATAAAGAGCGATAAAAAAATATAATATAAAAATAGAACAATAATTGAAATCAATAAAATATCACAGGCTAAACTTTATATTCTAGATTTATGGCACGAATCATTACCATGTGCCTTTATCTTAAAATCATATGCATTCTTTTGCATGTAGCTGCGATATGCGCTTGCTAATACTTGTCGACTTGGACAATTCAATTAAAATGTGTGCTTTAAGATCAGCTTGATAAATTAGCCACTAATAATCCAAATATATATATATATTAAAATCTCTAGTACTTAGTAGATTTCTTTGTATCGAATATATATATTTTTATCTCAGGGTGCAAGATTCGGCACCTGACGGAATAGGTAGAGCCATTCATCTAGTGAATTAGAACTATAATAAATTATCGCAAATTGTATTGCAAAAAATTAAATATTATATGCATATGTTTTAATAGCCTAGATTTTGTACTTCTTTGATTTAATAGAAATTTCTGAAATATTGATCTATATTTTTCTTTCAAATAAATACCTTTAATACTAATTTTACTTGCGCAAGTATTACTCTTATTAATTTCTCAATTTATAATAAAACCCTTTCGGCGAGCTAGCTTTGATCATCAGATTAATTCGAAGCACTAGGGCGCCCATCACTAATTCAAATTTAATCACTCACGTGTCGAAAATCTTCTTGTAAGCCGCCGATGTCGATCCAACTCCATGTGGTCCGGGAATATGGTAGCCGGAATCGTCTCCTCCAAGGGGTTATAAGTTTAATTCAAAATGAAAATGACTTCTGCTTCACAATAGCATCACGAAGTCTTTTAAGAAATTTAATAATTTACTTTAACTTTAACTTTTACAAAATCATTAGTAAGGTACTACGCTCTAAAATATTTGGGGTCCTCTTATGGCAGCATTTGGCTGGCGAGTGCTGGTTCTTCTTTCTCAAGTTTTACAGATCCTCTTTCTGACTTTCAAATTAGCATAAAATTTAAATATCTTAGTCATCCGCCATTTAGGTTCAAGTAGATCTTACAAAAAATGCCAAATATTGCTTAGATTGTATGATTAATAATTTCTTCGCTTTCGAGCCATATCGATAACATAGACTATACAAAGTTTTAACACAAAATCTAGTACATTTATATAAATATATAGAAATATTTTTGAATTGGCCTACAGTTGCCGCCTATTAACTGCCGTTTTACTATTGGTGCATGCAAATTTTATTCGGTATTCATGCGCCTGGTAACTCTTATTTCCTGAATACATTAAATTATTTTTATTTGGTTTTTTATTTATGCTCTTTACATGCTAGTTAATATTCTCTACTTTAAAAACAACTGAGTGTTATAGACTATTATTATTTTTGTATTTGGAACATCTAAATTCAGAAGAATGGTTTGTTCCACTGAAAATTTTGTGGAAATCTAGAAGACATAGCCTCATTTCAGACTTTTTAATGTTACCTAAATTTGGGAAAGAAATAGTACAAGGTATCATTAGTTTTGAATGAAAAAGACTAAGAAATTGTCAAAAACCACAGACTTATTGATACTTAGAAAGACCGGTTTCAGTTATTACACCATTGTCAATCTCTGATGAACATCAGAGATATCCTTAGTTTCTCTCTTCCGATCTGTGCTTCATTGTAAAAAAGAATAAATAAATAAAAGAAGAGAAGATTTACGATGCCAGTCCTTAGCAACCTCAGCATTATTTTGAATTCTTACATTCTGTGACTTGAATGATTTTATCTCCCAAGAATGCCAATTTCTTCAGGTTACTATCAAAATACATTCTATTCATCTCATTCATAACAATGCGAATTAGCTAGAAGAACAATTCGTTATCCTTTTAACATCAACTCAGATTGTATTCTAGAATGATCTCTACATTGAAGGGCTCTGAAAATAACAGAATAACAGTTTTTTTACTACGTATATCAGCATTATGTGCCTGAGATAAGTTGCACAGTTTGTCCGGGCATAATTAGGAGGTTGAAAGCTGCATCACTGGCTCCGATTGGTGATGCTGTGTGTGAGAGAGAGAGAGTGTGTGAGTGTGAGCATGTCCAGATTCAGAATGGTCCTTGTTGTCAGCTGGGACTCAAAACCCCCTTCCTCCTCACCACCCCTCCACGGCCTCCAGGTCGTCATTCGAAAAATCCAGGTCCCGTTGCGTGATACAGCGAAAAGTGGCGGACTTTCGTTCAAAGCCAGTTTTATTAGATTCTAAAATTATTATTCTACCGCGGCGTCAACTTGTTCAAGAAATTATTAACAAGTCAAAGAGTAGTCAAGCCAGGCAGACTGCACAGACAAAATTGACCTCTCAATTTGCTTTCATTGTATTGTAGTTGTATTCATTGTAATTGTAACTCATTGTATTGCGATTGTATACATTTTACTGTAATTGTATTCATTTTAACTGTAACTTATTTTATTGCAATGTATGCTTTGTAATTATATTCACTGTAATTGTAACTCATTGTATTGCAATTGTAAACATTGTATTATAATTATATTCATTGTAAATGTAACTCATTGTATTGTAATTGTAACTCGTTGTATTGCAATTGTATACATTGTATTGTATTCGCTGAGTCTTGATTGATTTATATAACTATCACTAATTATTGATAATAAGTTGTGGTAATCTATATGCGGTAAGTATAAGGTAATAGGTAAAACCATGAATAATTCTCCTTATATAGTTGACCCTTGATCATGTATTTTTGAACTATATAATTCGATGCTTTCTGTAGTCTCATGCACTGCCAGCATTCCTATATTATTTTTGTAAATTCATCTTTTACACTGAAGATCATCTTCATACCATTCACCAACTTATCATTATACTGTATTTATTATTTTGGATGAGGGTTTTCCATTTTTAGAAATGTAGCTTTAATATAGCCCAGAAGAGATAAATTCTTAAATCGACTGTATTAAATAATAACCACACGCGACTATAACAAACAATTCTTATTAAAAAATGTGGATATGAGTTCTCAAACTTGAAACTGAAAATCTCATAATTTTCAAATAGCTTTAATTTAAACCCAATAATCCCACTTTCACTTAGTCTACATAAGAATTGATCCAATACCTTATGACTTTAAAGGATAATATCTACGTTTCATATCTTGATTAATTCCATGTTCTTCTTTGGATGTGGAAATGATTTTGTTCCATGAAGCCTAAGTCCATTTAACACAGAACTCAAAATAATGCAAATACATAGAACATACTACAGAGAGTACGAAAAGTCTCTGTGCACTTGAATTGTGGGAATTAAATGAATGTGGGCCGTGATCGTGGTTTTGAGTTCGTTCGTGGTTTCAACTTACGCTTCAGACCATACACCTTGCAACACACTACACACGATTAACGAACTCGAACCGCGATATCGATGTACATTTCTTCCATTCCTACAATTCAAGTACATATCAACAACTTTCCGATGCAATCTTTACTACAAAAACTCGATTGCTATAAATTGATAGATTCAAGCTACACAATAAAAAACTTCTGAGAGTTCCAATCACATATTTTTATATTTTTTCCTCAAAAGAGTACAGAAAGTTTCAGGTTGATTCAGGGCCAGATTCTCCTTGAATTTATTATCAGAGTATTCATTTCAATTAAACTGGATTGCTATAAATTGATAGATTCAAGCTTCATAACTTTTGTATGCTTCTGAGTGCTTAATTCTCATCAGAAAGGGTGACAGTGAAAAGTTAGAAGTCGAAAAAAGATTTTTGGTAAATACAACGAGAATAATATTTTCACTTGCAGCAACGAGGAAATCTATAGACGTGTTGAAAAGATTTCTGAAGTGATCAGAAACAGGAGATTGGCGTTCTATGCTCATTTGTTTAGAATGGATCCCGGAAGACAAGCAGATAAAATATTCAAGAGAATAAGAAGAAGATCCATATAGAACTGGTTTATAGAGAATCTGAGAAGTATATATGCAAAAATGGAATATAAGAGAGGCAGATTTACTGATCAAAACAGGGCTACGGAATCAGCTTAAAGTTGATGTTTTCCAATTGACAGAATATTGAAACATGGTCGGACGAATCGCTCAGAGTGCGATGATGAAAGAGTATTGGAGACGAAAGCGGGAGGACAACGTGAATAATAATGATAATGATCGCGTTTATGATGGTGGTTAATGGTGAATTACTGTAGTCCTTAATTGGTCTACACGAAATGTAAAAATAACTTTTGAAGTTTCAATAACATTTTTTTATTTTTTACCTATTACCATAGGTAAGGAAAGTATTGCTTTCCGAAAAAAATTAAGGTACGGTATCCCAATTTCTAAATTTCTATACGTTTCAAGGTCCGCTGAGTCCAAAAAAGTGGTTTTTGGGTATTGGTCTGTATGTATGTGTGTGTGTGTGTGTGTGTGTGTGTGTGTGTGTGTGTGTGTGTGTGTGTGTGTGTGTGTGTGTACACGATATCTCATCTCCCGGAATGACTTGAAATTTGGAACTTGAGGTCCTTACAATATAAGGATCCGACACGAACAATTTCGATCAAATGCAATTCAAGATGGCGGCTGAAATGGCGAAAATGTTGTCAAAAACAGGATTTTTCGCGATTTTCTCGAAAACGGCTTCAACGATTTTGATCAAATTTATACCTAGAATTGTCATTGATAAGTTCTATCAAGTTGATAGTATCAACTGCCACAAGTCCCATATCTATGAAACTTTCAGGAGCTCTGCCCCATCTATGCAAAGTTTGATTTTATATTTCCAATTATCAGGTCTCGGATATGATTTAAACGAAAAATTTTGAGTGGAAAAGATTGAGCATGAAAATCTTTACAATTAATGTTCAGTATCATTTTCACCTAAAATTGAAAATAAGCTCAAAATTCGAGAAAATGTGATTATTCAATTGCAAACTGTTGGCAACTGTTGATTCTATTGAATCATTCACTATGAAGAGATAGCAGACCTCGTATGTCTCCAGCGTTATTGTCCTGAAACCAACTGGCTCAGGTCTCTGAATATTAGACTTGAGATGCGCGTGAACACTAGCGTCAAGTGATCGATTTTCATAATGGCAAGGGAAGTTGTGTGAATGCGTCACACCAGATTTTTTCTCAAGAGAGTACAGAAAGTTTCAGGTTGATTCAGGTCCAGGTTATTTTTGAATTAACAGAGTATTAATTTGAATTAATTTCATTGACATCTTGTTCTGTCAAGGCACCCTACTTTACCACACCATGCACTCTCACCAATCAGCAAACACTGGACAGAAGAGAGTCATCCATCGTTTGGGCAAGAGTGTGCCGTTTTCCAACTGACTTGTATTTATAAATCAAACGCTGTCCTCAGGTGAACGATTGCCTGCACCGCAGTCCACTTCCAAGCTCGAATTCCTTCCAGTGAATACGGAGAAGGAGCAGTTTATTTGATTAGAAAAAAGGGCTGTCTCAGCCAATTAACTGTTCTCTCCCTTGTTATCATCCCAATGCCTGCACCACTAAATTCAGAACTTGTTTCAAGAATTTATACTTATCCAATTAACCTATTTCGCCGGTACATTCAACATCCCATGCGCCGAAAGTTTTTTCTCCCAGGACAATGTTTGCAGAACAGATACCATTTTTCAAGAGATCGTTATTTTTGAAAAAGGTTTCTTACAATATCAAGAGTGAGGTTTTTCGAAAAAAACACTTTAATTACACTAATGGTTTCTCAATTATTTCGTATCTAGTGTTACCATCACTTATAAATTTTTATATAAGAATACATATTATCCATTTGACACAATGTCACAAAGAATTTTCAAGAAGCTAATGAAAGATTTCAACTCTATAATTGAATATTTTCCAATGTCTGAACCCTTATCAACTAGAAATCTATGGCCCGGTTGCACAACAGCCGGTTAAATTTCAACCGTGATTGATTTCACGAGAACCAATTAGAGAAGACGTTTTTGAAAAGACGGCTTCTCTGATTGGCTCTCGTGGAATTAATCACGGTTAAAATTTAACCGGCTGTTGTGCAACCGGCACTATGAGTTTGATCTACTATTCTCGCTAAATTTCAATTACATTTTTATTATCTGATCCTATTTTTCTTTTCGAAATTTCGAGAATGTTATTTGAGTTTTTGCAACCAAATCGAAGTTCCGCTCAATCGTTTTCATTATTGATGTCAACTGGTTACATCAAGATTTGATCTCCTTAAAATAGTACTCTTATAAAGATTGATGAATTGGATATCATAGTAGTATTATTGGATTGGCGTGGACTATCAAATTGAGAAAGCGTTGTAGAGTACTGCATTGTTGTAGCACCTCAAAATGTTAGTCATCAGCGCTTTTAAACGATTTTGGCCTATTACGCTATGTTGAACATAATACTCATTGAACAGGAGCACAATAGAGTCTTAAATCTATTTTAATCTATTGTAAGCTGTTCTTAGCTAGAGCTGAGATTGATGTTAACTAACTAGAAGAAGAACCAACTAGTAGGAGTAGATAAAGAAGTGGAAGTAGACTCAAGTAGATGACTAATAGGGGAAGACTACTCTTGATAAATTTCTCACCGTCCAAGTCCAAAACTACCTTATTGTAAGCCTGGCTAATTCTTGTTGAGAATCTTCAATCTCACCCTAGCTCTCTTCCAATAAGCTTCTTACAAAATCATATTAGCTACAATGGAGCTAAAGATCCTAGTGTATGTGAGAATCCTGTATAGCGGTTAAAGAGTTCACTACCTATTTTAGTATTTTCTAACGTGATTTTGTAGCATGGAAGACCGTTGTGACAAAGTCATAACACTTTTAACTCACACTTACGTGAAGGTAAGCTATCCGATGGGTTGAGATATACACTGTAGTTTGTTATCGTTAGTCGACCGCTATTTTGCATAGCCTCTAATGCCCTGGCATCGGCGGTGGAGAACCATTTTACAGAGCAGCAGGTGGCTGATGCCACTATCGTCATTATAGTTACTTTGGTCACTAGTATTATATAGATACTATAGTTACTTTGGTCACTAGTAATATAGTTACTTGCAGTGTTGATGCTAGAAAGATGCTACAATTCCAGTATAGCTGTGCCATCGGATGAGCCGTGTAAAACGGTAATAGCTGTAAAATGATACATGTATGAACTACGTACGCGATATTTCCACGCATAACTTAACAATTGTGTCAATGTTGTATGATTGAAACAGGTGGATGCTCGAACGTTCTTCATTTGAATTGATATGAAAAACACGATACAATTCTAAAAAAAAACACGGAAAATGACTGATTGATAAAAATAATGTTCTGTTTGATTGATTTGATGTTCACTCCATCTTGTTAGAATCAATTACAATATTCTGTGATAGGCTTTTTATTATTCTCTTTTGTGATTCAGATTGTTTTTTAATGTACTAGCTCACGATCAGACAATCGTTTTGTAAGCTTGTAAATTGTTCTTTTGTACAATTGATAACTTTATTCTTGAAAATATTATGTATAATAATAATATCGTGTGACCTGGCTGGCTCAGGTCTGGTGTCAGAGTTTTCAGGTCGCAACTGATCAATTTCAGGGCCTCTGACATGACCTAACGACTGCTTTTTAGGCAGCCGGGACCGACGGCTTAACGTGTCCATCCGAAAATATTATGTGACCATAAATAATAATATATTTTTTTCAAATTATTTTGTCACAACATAATTTATTTAGTCTTTGTTTCACAAGACTTTAAAATGGCATGAGTGTCCGAAACATGTTGTGACAGAATAATTTAAAATGATACTGAGATTTATATTTTTATTTATATTAAAAGTAGCCCTAAAGAAAAATAAATATGTGACTGTATGTATGCATTTGTACAAGATATAAATAAATTTGAATTGAATTTTACATACACACCGATTGTCAGCCGACATTTATCGTCACGACTGTCTTCCGATTGGCTAATTCACACAAACAGCTGATTCTCAGCCAATAGGAGGAAATTCTGGGAGTCGTGGCGATAAAATGTTTATTGTAAGCAGGATGTGCCTACACCCAATATGTAAGGGAAAAAGAACTATGAATACAAGAAAAGAACAGAATAACTAGAACTTTAATTAATGAATCTTTAACATATATACATTTGAACAAAACAAGATTATTTGATTATAAAACAATATTTTATTATCTTACATACAATATTATAATAATATTATATTATATTATATTACATACAATAATATCATACAATATTATATTTTATTTGAATATAAAACAATATTATGAATTAATGGGGAAACACTCGCTTGCTGCTAATGAGGATTCAATGTTTGTGGTTATAAAAATTTAAGAACAATGAATCAGTAGTCACCTACCTTTTTGAAATAGCTTTCCACTTGGCATCCACTGGTATTTCGCGGCGTTAATTATTAATTAAAAATCAAAATAACTGATCTAATGAAATGGGTTCAGATCCCGTCCTATTCAATAATACAATTCTCTTTAAACTGCCCGAACTGCGACAGGAAAACTGTATTATAAAACAAGAGCAAAATCCATCCCCTTCACCAGATCAGCCGGACTTTACTCACAGTCCTATCGAACGAGCTCACACATCGATTCTGACCAAAAGTAAAATTTTGGGTATTAAATATAACTCAGTCAATGCCAAACATGAAAGCCATTTCAAGTACATATTTCTATCTGTCGCACAAGCGGCACGTTTGTTATTAAAAACAAAAGAGAAGCTACATTAATTTTGACAACAAATGAAATAAACAATCTTTCTGTCGATGACAAAAATTGTTCAAAGACAAAAACACTGTTCATTAAACTTTTCTAAATTAAAACTCTAAAATCCTGATTAATATGAGATAAATATATGATTCATATATATGTCCCATATGACCAGGTGAAAGTATAATGTGATAATCGGTAAATGTGAAAGAGTGAGAAAAGGACGTAGTATTTTCAGTTATGTAGGAGATTTTAAGGGCATCGGAAACGACAGGAAGATAGGAATAATTCCTTAGCATAATTGTATACTAGGCCTACCCTTGGACTTTTACCAGAGAACGAGATTTGAATGTCCTCCCTCCCAAATCTGAGAGGTTAAGTGGTAGAGTGGACATTATTGTCCAAACGTCTCCATGTCAACAAATAAAGAAGTCATTCTATTGTATTCTAAATCTACAGTTGTCAGGATTTTTTTAATATGAAAAAACGTTCGTTAAACTGAATAAAGAAAGTAATTGATTTCAGTGAATTTCATCAGAACTATGATTCGTGAAGAGTAAAAGAGAGCTTTCACGATTCTTAGAATCACTATTGCTTCAGGCTATTTTTTTCAAGATGATAAATGTTATATAATGAATCATTCTTTGTTATTCTCTTGCCATATTATGAATATATATATATACTTTCTTGTCTCCTGGTAATGACAGCCCTAGCGACAATATCAATCCCTCTATCTATCAAAATGCATTACATCTTATTCTATTACGTATATTCAAAAGTCTCCTTTATTTCACCCGCATTCAAATCTCTCCTACTCATCCTCCAACGCGAAATTTCCAATAGCACTCATGAGAGAGAGAGTTGAGAAAAATTGGTTCCACGAACACTCAGCTGAAATCTTTCTATCCGCTTGCAAATTGGGGAGGCAACGGGCAAATTTTGATCAAAGGCCGTCCTTCATAGATGTACTGGGAGCCGTCTTCACCGGAGGAGTAAATTTCAAGTAATTGCTTCTACTGACATACAATGAAGGCATAATTATACACCGCCAGCGCCGATTAAGTTATTAAACCTAAACTGAATGATCTGTTTTCCAAGAATAAGGAAACACTTTTCTGAATAGTGAGGTTTCGCTGGCGTATAATTTTCGATCATCATGAGTTCAAAGTAGATTCCTGGTGAATTTCGGGGAAAAAATAATGAACTTGATGAATATTATCAAACAGTTTGGCACGATCAAAGTATCATAATAGTTCAAAGGGTTCAGGTAGCTGATGGCTACACTGCTATCAAATTACTGAAATATTTTCGAATTCTTCCATCTGAATTTAATGCTTCTTTTAATTACTGGATAATTCAAAATTGACAACGTTAGTATTGGTTCCTTGTAATCGATGTAAATCTCATCTATTATGGTGCGTACAGATTTACGCGCCGCGAACGTGAGCAATTATTCACTTTTAATCAGCTGATGCCAAGCTTTTTATACCTGTATCTTACCGTTTCTTTAAAAATACAGATATAGTCAGCTGATTAAAAGTGAATTGCTCATGTTCGCGGCGCGTATATAGTCGAAGTGTGTCAAATCTTCAAGATTCACGATTCAAGAGACAAGAGTCAAAATTCTATATTCAAATGATTATTTTTCTAATATAATTCAAAAGAAGCATTTTGACTAAATGGTTGCACTGATTAGCTATCGCTTAGATTAGTTAAGAATCATGCTCCTAGTACTCCCGTTGGAAGGGTGACCGCTTGAGCCAGCTCCTCTGAATAATGGATTCATGAGTTGTAAAATCGCTTTCCGGTGGTTCGGAACCCACCTGAAACTGTAGGTCCATTCATCTCTCATTATTATCCGCTTCATCGCCCACGCACAAGCCTGGAACTCATGGTGGGCGGCACACCCTCAGCAAAAAAATCAGATCTGAAATTTTTAATAGCTATGTAATCTAATGTATCTAGAGCTTCAAGTGAGTGTAATCAGGTAGTGCTCATCAAGTAGTGTTTATGAGTTTAACAGGTAGTTTAGCGAACGAAATAAATACACTCATGCGAGTTTAAACTGTATCAGTTCTTTACTGTCCAATGGTAGTATAGATGAATATTCTTCACCAGATTTAATACAGAATTTTCACTCCATCCAGAACGCTATGAAAACATCCTTACCATCATTTATAAATATGACCACTAGACTTCGGAATTATTTTGTTATAACTTTGTTGTAGTTCAGACACTGTGAAGTACTTGTAAATATTTTAAAAACACTTACTTTTGTTGGAGTATTGAGGAATGCATTTCACTCCTGAAGAGGAGCTTCATCAGCCTGACACCAGGGGCGCTTGTTTTTATGGGTTGGACTGTGTGGCCAAAATGTGGGAAAATATTGCATTTGATTTGAAGTTAATTTGATCATTTATTGAATTGGATTTGTCATTTTTGAAGTTTTTTAAAATTTCTTATTGTTCAAGGTTGTTGAGTCTCTGGCTTTTTTGTTATGTTGTGTAATAATTACATAATGAAACAAAATAATGATGTTTACTGATTATTGATAGAGATCATTATTTCTCTTATAATTATTCATTCTTAATTATTATTATATTATAATTATTAATTCTCTTATACTCAGTTTTAGAAAATCGACACTTATTTGTTGAAACTTTGTCGTTTATGAAGTTACATCACAATATTGTAATATGTAATTTATATGAATAATTGCATTCAATCTTTATTCTCATTGATTGATTGTTTTATACTTTGTAAAATTCGTTGATTAATCAATACCCTCATTATTAATGTAAAGTTGTGTAACAGCCAGTAATTATTGTAACATACATAAATAAAGAACTCTGATCTTCTCCTTCTTATCCACCTCTTTCTCCCCCTTTTTAATTTCTCCTCCTTCTCCATCTTATCATTCTCTCTCCTATATCTATATTTGGTAGAGAGTTAGTGGGGAGGATATTTTTAATATTCTTTCCGAAGAATGGACATTGATTTGTCCAAAGCTCCGCCAATTTATGTAGATGCATAACAATTTAATTATTATCTATAGCTATTATATTACAAATTGCTTTTTCATATCATATACAGTTCAATAATTATTTTCTTAGTCTATATTATGTAAAGTCATCTATAATTTTGCTGTATTGTAAGCTATTGTATATAAGTGTATAAGCCAGTATATATTGTAATCTACATAAATAAAGTACTCAATCAATCAATCAATCAAAAACTGGTAAATTCAATTGTAAATTTGAGATTCTAATAGAGACATTCATTTTTATGCTTCTTCTCAATCTATAACGGTTGCAACGGTTATAGGACTGTTCTGAGTGAGCAGCGTATCCAGATTATTCTAATTATTGAGTGCAGATCTGAACATAGAATCAGAGAATCGTCTATGGATCTCTACCATCTTATTATAATTTCCGACTTGGCCGGAAAAGGTGAAGGTTTCCTGGTGTCCATCCCCTTCGACCCTGTGGCTAACTCGTGGCGGCCACCTCGCTCTCGTGTAACTAGTTACGTTAGAGTTGAACAGCCAATGAGAGAGCCGATCATGACGTCACGATCTGGGGTCAATGCATGCTCATCTGAGATCACGAGAGAGTCTTGCTGATTGGCATACATTTCAACTATTGTTCATAGTTCTATATGAGGGAGAAAGCTCATGAACTTGAAATTTGAGATGAGGTGTTGGTGAGAATGAAACTCAGACCATGTTTACCTGTACTAAATGTTGTTTTTTCACATAAATTTGATAACGGATAAAGATGTAGGTGAATCATTCACAAATGTGTTAAGTCTATGAAAAGTATCAAATTTACAAAAGATACATTTTTATGACTTTGATGAAGGATGAAGAGGAATTCGATAAAGGATAAAAAAAAGATTCGTTACGTCTATGAAGAGTATCATTAACAAACTTACAAAATATACATTTATGTATTGGATGAGATACATTCTAATAATTCTGTATCTTTTCCAATAATCATCATATTCAATTCCATCAGACCAGCTCTACAATGAGTTTGGTGTGATGGATGCAAGACAACTCTACTCCCTAGAAATTATTTGCAGACTGCACAAGAACCCAGAAAACTTTCAAAACAGAAACCACTGTCATAACACAAGAAATAGAAGCCTACTTATCACGAATGTGGCTAGGAAGGCAACATACCAACGACACTTCAACCACCTAGCACCAAAACTCCACAATTTACTTCCTGTACACATCAAGATAATAGAAAACTCAAGAAAATTCAAATGCGCCGTTAAAAACTGGATCACAACAACTGGAAGACATAATATAGAAAACGTAGTCTCGAACAATATGTGAACTCACTTACCCAATGTATTTGCACCCCCACTCTAAATTTAACTGTATTACTACTACACCTGCTCTAGAACATGGGTTTCCCATAGTTGAGTAGGTTAATTTCCGAAAAAATGCAATTTATTTATATTTGTAGTAAATTTCATATATTCTATTTTTGAATATGATGTACTTTTTATTTATTAGATTGTTTATTTGTATATTAATGGAAATTACAGCTATTATTGCTTTCGACAAGTCATACAAACTAATAAACTTAGAAACAAAAGAGCTAAAGATAATGGAAGTCTATTGGATAGATTGTTGAAATTATACTTAAATGATAATAAAAGAAGGATAATTAGTGAGGAGAAATTCACAATAATTAGAGAATATTATAAATTGAATTTGCCGGCCGGGATGGTCTAGTCTTAAGGAGCGTTACCGTACAAACTTCGGTCTGCTAGCACCGCCTGGTTCGTGGGTTCGAATCCCGTCGATGGCATGAACGTTTGATCATCTCATCAATTCACCAACGCAATTTCCATTACTCACGCACACGCAAAAAGTTCATGAAGGCATCATCCGGAAAACAAAACAGAAAAGAGCTTAATTGACAATAGCAATCACACATGAAGGAGTATTTTATAACTACTGTATTTCATTATTATTATTCAATTGAAACAATCTTAATATATATGAGAAAATAAATGCATTGTTATTTGAATAGAATTGAAGAGAATAAAACATTTTTTTGCCACTCTTTTTCCCACCCTCTTTTTTCCACTTCCCAAAATAAAACATCGTGAACTAAAAAGCTGGAACTATTAAAATCGTCTAATCAATAAAAATATCATTTCAGATCACTAGTCATTGTGATATTCCCTACAATATATGATTATTCTCACAATACTATATCGTGCCATTTTTTACTTTCCTTGCCCTATTACCATAGGTAAGGAAAGTATTGCTTTCTAAAAAAAATTAAGGTACCCTAATTTCAAGTTTTCTATACGTTTCAAGGTCCCCTGAGTCCAAAAACATGATTTTTGGGTGTTGGTCTGTGTGTGTGTATGTGTGTATGTCTGTGAACACGATAACTCCATTCCTAATTAACCGATTGACTTGAAATTTTAAACTTAAGGTCCTTATACCATATGGATCCGACAATAAGAAATTCAATTAAATTCAACTCAAGATGGCGGAAAAAATGGCGGATAATTACTAAAAAACCATGTTTTTCACGTTTTTCTCGAAAACGGCTCTAACGATTTTCTTGAAATTTATACCAAGGATAGCTATTTATAAGCCCTATCAACTGACATGAGTCTCATTTCTGAGAAAATTCCAGGAGCTCCGTAATATTCTTGAGAAAAATGGCGGATAATGACTAAAAAACCATGTTTTTCACGGTTTTCTCGAAAACGGCTCTAACGATTTTCTTCAAATTTATACCATAGATAGCTATTCATAAGCCCTATCAACTGACATGATTCTCATTTCTGGGAAAATTGCAGGAGCTCCGTAATATTCTTGAGAAAAATGGCAGATAATTACTGAAAAACCATGTTTTTCACGATTTTCTCAAATATAACTTGACCGATTTTTTTCAAATGCATACCCTGTATAGTTATTTATCAGCTCTATAAATTGGCATGAGTCTCCTTTCTGGGTAACCAATGGGGGGGTTCACCCCATCCTTGAGAAATGGACTTTGTAACCTCCTTCTCGTGCATGAGGTAGGTAGGTAGCGCAGTTCATAAAAAGAACACATTGTCGAGATATTTCATCTGTAGAACAGCTGTTTTTACGACTTTAAAAAAATGACGACTAAAAAAATAATCGAATTTCACAATTCACACAAAGAAAAAGTTCTCTGAAAACAATTATATATACACATATACAGAAGTCTGATCGTAGTTTCAAATATGAGCAAGGAAAGTTGTGTGAGTGCGCCACACCCAGATTTTTATTTTCGATGTTTTATTATCAGTAATGGAAGATGCCCAACCACCCTTGTAGAATAAAATTTCTTATAGTGGCCTGAAGAGACTGAACCAGTCATTCCTAAAAAATTGATTAATTCGTAAACTTTTGTGAGGGGGAGAAGAAAAGCTCCTTCCTATGGTTTGTATCACTTACCATGACTGCCAGTATCAATTTTAAAGCCACGACTGGAAACTTATCAAAGTAATGGATCTATGAATAGAAAATTTCAAAACAAATTTTCTTTGAAAAAAATTAATTATATGGGGGATAATGTTGAAGAACAATTTTCTTAATAACGGTTGATGAAGGAGCTTGTAGTGAGCGAGTGGAGTGGGCCACTGACCCACAGATCATCTCTCGATAAAACTGGTTCTCAAGGATAAACTCGCACCTTTTGCATGAAAATGTTCTTTCAATTTTTTGCATTGAACACGTTTCTCAATAAGATAGCATTCTTTGTTGAAGTGTGTTGCATTACCGCTAGGTCTATTTAAGTGGTCAAGTCCAGTTTGACAACTTATCAGCGGTCACTTCATTATTGTCAATTTATCAAACTGAAGCAGTCGGTGTGGAAAAATCCTCAAATTCTGAGAGAAATAGAGGGTGGAAAGGACTCAGGACCCACGTGGAAGGATCAGGTTTGTAGAAATGTGTGTGTTGAATAAGTTTTGATGCTATTCTGCTATAGTGAGGTCCACGTTATAATGGCAGTGGAGGAAGATACAAGAATATCGTTGCCGATCCTCTGTCTTGTCAATGCCTTCTATAGACGGCAGCTGATACAGGTTTATTTATGTAATATCAACTGTTCAGTCTCGTTTAAAATAATCAAATTTTATTAAGCAAGAAATTATATTTTTCAATAATTTCATAATGAATTTCCATAATCAACATGAAATATTTTGTTAACGAATTATTAATTCTATATTGTTGAAAGACGATCTGGCAACAGAACAAAGCGAGAAAGAGTTAGCGCTATCCGCTTTGTTCAATGATAAACAAGGATAGCAATACCATTGCTAATTAAACACTGCCATTATAACGTGGACCTCACTATAGTATAAATCAGTTAGTTCGTTGCTACTTATACAGTAGATATATACTGATCGACTACCTACTGTTGAAAGAAATTTGAGATTGACAAATGACACTTTGTTTTACAAAGTCCTCTTCAGATATGGCACAAATCTTGTTTGAAAGTTTCATAGATCAGCTTTTTTGTATATCTATCCATCCTCATCTTGTTTTAAGTATTGTATTGTCTCCTTGTCAATTGTTGTCTTGGTAATAATATATTTAGGAATATTTCCACCTCTATCTTCATCTTAACGGCTAACTTCACGTTCATTATTAAGTCATCTAGATCTGGAAACTAGATATTTATCATTACGATCCACATCTTTGTGACAAACTACATCAAATTTGTCATTCCTTGTACTAAATAATATTTATAAAGTCACTTCATTCATATGGGCTACTTTATTCAAATTGATAAAAACAATATAAAACTTGTACCCTTTTATTAAAAGTTTAAAGTTTCCAAAATGTTTTAATAAAAGGGTACTACAAGTTTTACATTGTTTTTATTAATTTAAATAATATTTATATTCCGAAGGATATCACTCCAAAAAAATAATCTTTTCATCTGCTTGGCTGTTTGAGGAAATAATCAGGCTATAGCAAAATGATCTAGAGTTCACCAGTATAGGTCTATAAATATAGGCCTAATATGAATATTGAACAAGTATTCTTGTTTTGTTTCCTCTCCCTTCTGCAATGCAATTTCAATACTGAAATAAAACTTTATGAAGCTTGTATGAATATTGATGTTGTGGAACTTTTCCATTGTGAAAGAATGTTGTCAAAATTCACTTTATTTTAACATATTTTTTATCAAAATAAAGTGGATTTTGACAACATTTCCATATATTTTTTATTAAAATAAAGTGGATTTTGACAACATTTCCATATATTTTTTATTAAAATAAAGTGGATTTTGACAACATTTCCAGTCTCTTCAATTATTAAAAATAACTTGATCACAAATAATTACTCATGAATTTACGGCTGCTCTCATTTAAAACACAACTCCACTCATGTTCACGAGCTGTTATAAAATGTAACATCTATGATTTATCTTCTTCGTTTACGACTATTCGCATTCATATAGACAACCGTTGTAACGGTTTAATTTTGCGCAATAAAGATCTAGATCTGTCACAGCTGCAAATGAAGCTTGAACAATTTTTTATCCTATTCTAATTCCTAGAAGCTGATTGCGTATGCTGATAACATGCATCTCTGTGTACGCTCTACCAGACCGCTATAAACGGTATCGATATAACAGAATTAAACTTTCAAGTAAACCGATCTAGGAGTAGATAATAGATATAGTAGTAATCTGTGTTTAGTATATAGTATATAGTATATAGTATAGTATATAGTAGTAATCTGTCAGTAGATTCACTCCACACTGTCACCATTTGTTTAATGGGAGACATTGATCTTCTTCTTCTATACATATAAAAGCGAAATGGCACTCACTCACTGACTGACTGACTCACTCACTCACTCACTCACTCACTCACTCACTCACTCACCCACTCGCAGAACTAAAAATCTACCGGACCAAAAACGTTCAAATTTGGAAGGTATGTTCAGTTGGCCCTTTAGAGGCGCACTAAGAAATCTTTTGACAATATTTCAACCCTAAGGGTTGTTTTTAAGGGTTTAAAGTTCGTCTTTTAGCATGTATATTCTTCTTCTCCCAATCTCTTAATTATAATTGAAATGTCCATATCATATGTTACTATAGAACTACAATCTAGATAGAGTACCTCTTCGAAACAGTTTTTAACTGACAACTAAATTAATAATTTTGTCAGGTTGGCATTAAGTTGAGTTGACTTTGTTAGGTTGGCACCAAGTTGAAGATTGAAATGCATTTATCGCGGAAAAATTGATTGGGCACTACTACTTCAATCAGAGCTATTCCTGGGAATATTATATTACTAGCCGTCAGGCTCGCTTCGCTCGCCATATCCGTTTAGTCTGGACCCCGACTGGATCGTCCTAACATATGATAAAAATGCTCAAATGAAAATGCAGGCGAGCGAAGCGAGCCTGCTTATCTCATTCTTGGACGATCCAGTCGGGGGTCCGGGGGCGGAGCCCCTGGCTAGACGGATATGGCGAGCGAAGCGAGCCTAACGGCTAGTGTTATAATATAAGGATATCTGACTGTATAAGCAACGGAATCTCTCACTAAGGAACTGCGTGAAATTAGGTGGACTTTTTTGTTTTACCTATCACTAGCAGAGTATGCTAGATAGAATAGCCTTTGGGTAATCTTCGAAAATTGCTGCCTTGTATTGTTCTCTGGCTCATCAATTGCGATTATGTCGCTTCTCCAAGCGCATCAAGACCACATTCGAAGAAGGTAGTCAGCTGAAATTCGGTGCATTGTTGGCGGGGAATAGGCAGTTCATAACAGAACAGATCGATAAGTTATTGAACAGTAGGAATTTCATTGAAAAAGTAATAGCTACTATTCTACATCCAAGAGACTCAGCATTGTTCCAAAACTGGATATCAAACTCACATTCCAGATGTGCAGATATTGTACTATAAGTACTGAGCTGATTTAAAAACCTAGATAGCTTTGGAATCAATTATTGTCAATGCTCCTGCGAACACTTAATTCATCTTCATCTTTCTTATTGTTTTTTTCAGTATTTATCTTCTTTTTTCTCACAAATTTCTCAAGTGTATACCATATTTTAAATATATCATACCTACTAGTGGTTCTGTGAACAGTAGACCTCACGCAGTATTCTCATCCACAAGTACCTGATTGAAACTATAGACCTTATGGAAATACAGCAATAGACTGGCTTCTCCACACATCTGTGTAATCACTTGTCAGCTGATTTATGATGAATGATTCTATAGTCTGATTTTTACTCTAATATTGGCGTATGAAGGAGACTCTTTTTTCCTTTTATATTATCCTTGAAATGCAAAATTTCCAAAAACCTTGTATATACGTCGACGCGCAATTAAAAAAGTAACATACCTGTCAAATCTCTTAAAATCTATTACCGCGTTTCGCCCTAAATGTGCAACATAAAAACATTTAAACATTAAGAGAAATGCCAAACCGTCGACTTGAATCCTAGACCTCACTTCGCTCGGTCAATTAATATGCTCTTTATATATGGTATAATCTTAGATCGCATTTATAAATTTCTCATTTCAATCAAACTAAACTTTTCAAAAATCATCAGATAACCTACTAATTTCTGTAGTGTTTCATACTTTGGAATCAATTTGGGAAGTTCGCTCCCCAAAGGGGTCAAACTATCAATACGATAACTGAAAAAAACTTCAATAAATTATTATTCTTATTGAATTGAAAAGACTAAGATATTGTCAAAAACCACAGATTTAGAAATCTAAGTATCAATAAATCTGTGGTTTATGACAATTTCTTAAGCTGAGCTTACACCAAAGTTATTAACGAGATGTTAATATAACTTAATCTTTATAGATTCTATTAGATTGAACATAACTTATCATACACATGATGAACATATGCTTTTGTCAAGTTCCGTTCAATCTAATAGAATCTATATAGATTAAGTTATTAACATTTTGTTAATAACTTTGGTTTAAACGCAGCTTTAGTCGTTTTCATTCAATATGAATAATTACCACAATATCAACTTCTCAACTACACAAAAAGTGAAATTATTATTCTCCTCATGCGAATACCTAATTTGTATTCATTTTCTTCTTCCTTATCAATTTTCAAGTGTATAATACTGTATTTTCAAATATCCTATATTAATATTTATCTATCTGATGGTATCTTAGATCGCATTTATAAATTTAGATGCGGTATAATCACAGCAAATGAAATTCCTTGGACCTAAATATTCCAACAAACTAAACATTTCAAAAATAATATTGGTTCTATATCTCATCAGATGAACTTCTAACTTTTTGCAGTGTTTCAATACGGTATGGAAACATGGAAGAAAGAAGACCTTTTCTTCCAGACCTTGTCTTCTTTCATCCATGTATGGAAATGATTAATAGTATACACATAGGTTATAAACATCTCCTAGCAATGTAACTGGATATCGATGAGAAATATTGACTCTTATTGGTCTAAAAAATAATTTTCAAGAAGCAATCATTCGGAACCATATGAGGTGTATGATCTTGCAGTTGGAAATAATAGTAAAATTCATTGCAGGTTGTGAAAGACTTGGACCTTCCATAGATCTCTAATATTATTAGTAAATTGAAATGTGGTCTAGTGGATAGAGTGCTTGCATAGCAGCATAGAGATCCCGGGTTCAAACCCTCTCAATACCAAAAGTTTTTTAACCAGATCACTCCCGTGTTATCGGATGGGCACGTTAAATGTCGGTCCCGGCTGAAGTATGACAATCGTGAGGCCCATTGATGGCTTAAATTATACATTCAGGCGGTGGGACCTTCCCGCAAGAGACTCCCCACCAACAAAAGCCATACGAATTTACTTTCTAATATTATTGATACCATTTATGAAATGAATCTACAGTATTCGATCAATTTACTGTTAACCAGGCCTAATCATTGAACTGAAACTCTGTTAGCCTATATGAAGGTCATACCGCACTCTCCGAAAATTTATGAGTATATAATTGGGAGAAATCATTCAATAAAGTTGCAGACATTGACATACAAGTTTTTTTTATAATAAAATTGTTGAGCAATAATCGGATATGAATGGGTAATTGAACTTAGCCTCATTTTTTTCTACAAACTGGAATTGTAGATGTAGAATGGAATGGCGAGTTTTCTGAAGTTAATAGCATTCTCAATAAACAGAGTCAAGGTCAATCATCTCCAACTTATGAGCCAGCGTTTAAAATTAACATACGACCAAGTAACAGGTTTTGAAGTTGCAGTAATTATTGTGGTTTCGGGCTTGGAAAGAGATTCATACATGAAGCCTATGCCTCTACCTTGCTACCAATATTTGGTTGCCTTGTTGCCAATTGTTGAAATTTGAGACTTATTCTGCAACACAAGTATCAGTTGAATACTACTTCTATCTTGCAAAATAATTTGTGACTTGTTGAAAGGTGATATGAATTGCGTTACATGAATGAGCTAATAGAATAAAATTGCGCCAATTCAAATTTTAGTAGGCTTCTTCAAAATTGCGCCACTTCAAACTACATTACTTCAAAATCGCGCCACTTCAAATTACAGTACTTCAAAATTGCGCCCAGATGGAATAAAAGGATTCAAACTGCACATTCGGTTCATGGTTAATGACTTTGTGTAAACTTCAATAGAACCACACCGGTAACGTAAGGCTACGCATTTTCTTGAAAAACGGATAAAGTAGATTTCTGACTCCAGCTCCAAAAAATTAAAGATTTTCCACTCGAAACTTGGATTACATTACCCACTATGATATAGAAATGAGTCAAAAACTTGGATTACTTTAACCATATATTATATAGAGATGAGTCAGATTTTCATTCATGCACATTATTCATAGGAACATTACCCACTATGATATAGAAATGAGTCAAAAACTTGGATTACTTTAACCATATATTATATAGAGATGAGTCAGATTTTCATTCATGCACATTATTCATAGGAACATTACCCACTATGATATAGAAATGAGTCAAAAACTTGGATTACTTTAACCATATATTATAATATAGAAATGAGTCAGAATTTCATTCATGCACATTATTCGTAGGAAATGAGTAATATCATAGTGGAAAAGTAGCATACTTTCAGAGTAGTCAGATTTTCAATCATGCACATTATTCAGAGAAAATAAGTAAATAATATCATAGAGAAAAAGTAGCATAATAAGTTATAACTTTATATACGAGTAGTATATATTTTCTCTATTGTAATATTTAATCATCAGTTAGCTATTGGTGATGCTGGAAGCTGAATCCTTTTTAAAGTATAAATAATATACACCGTGATTCAAAAAGAATACCACAACTTTGAAAATCTGTATTTAATCAAGGAAACATAATAGAAACTTGGGTTGTAAATCAAAATGAAGAGTATTAAAATAAGTTTTTCCCCACTAGAAAACAAGTTAACAAATGTTCAATGTGACCCCCAATGAGACACTCGAGTGATATCAATACGATACTCGAACTCGTTGCACACCCTCAGTAGCATATCAGACGTAACAGTTTGTTGCCCTGACCTCACCCCCTACGATTTTTTTCTATGGGGGTACGTTAAAGATAATGTGTATCGACCGCCTCTACCAGCTAACATTAAGGAGCTCAAACAAGAAATAACAGCAGCTTTACAAACTGTTACGCCCGATATGCTATGTCATAGTTGGACATGAAACAAGTTTGTATGTATTCTAT
This sequence comes from Nilaparvata lugens, assembly GCF_014356525.2. Classification (NCBI taxonomy): domain Eukaryota; kingdom Metazoa; phylum Arthropoda; class Insecta; order Hemiptera; family Delphacidae; genus Nilaparvata; species Nilaparvata lugens. The sequence continues at coordinate 83,624,824 of NC_052505.1, read as the reverse complement.
AAATTCAGTCATTTTTATGAAAATGACTGAATTCAAGCCAATTATAATAATTACAATATTTTTTCATTTTCAACATTGGTAAACTAATCCAGCTCTGCAATATAGTATTTAAATTTCACTACAATAATTCAATCTGATATTTATGTTTCACTAGTATTTTTAAGTGACTTGAAAACGTTGTCACATCTCAGTGAGCATGATGTGTATTCATAGAAATATTTCTTCTAGTATCCAATAATATTAATGGAAAAGCAAAGGATAATTCATAAAACCTGCTCATACTGAACTGGATTTTTTTTCTATTTAGAGAATGATGGGTTGTTCATGTTTCATCTTAAATAATATTAGATATTGATTCAATAACTTATCATACTGATTGGATTGTTATTGGTTCAGGGTGTCGATACAGGAAATAATGAATACAACGTTGTCTTTCTTCACAACATTTTTTTCATTTTAAATTCTTAACAAAATATAATCAGTAACCACCTAAATAATACATAGTAATCCTAGATATATGATAACGAAATGAGTGTTTTGATGAAGTATTTTACAAATGTAATGAGAGGACATTTTTGAAGATGATAATGCCCGCTGATAGCGACGATATGGAAGATGATGGCGGCTGAAATATTATTCAACCTAGCAGGAGGAACTTGAGCAGCTTGAGGACCTTGAGTTCACTTGGGTCGTTGGGCGAGTAATGGTCTCCCTTCCTGGGGTCGGTTGGGTCCTGGTCAAGGGGTTTGGCCAGAACTGAGCCGACAATCATGATCCAGATGAGGGCAACGGCCTGTAAAATTATAAAATATTTATAGAAAACTAATATTTAATAAAATTATTCTTAGATAATTAAAAATTATAAAAATAATGATTTGTTAAAATATTTAAAAATGCATATTACAATAATTTATTCATCATTTCTAAATGTAATAAAGGTTTCCCATTAGGGAACTTTGGACTATATAAGGCGAGGTGGAACTACCCTTGGGTCTCCCCACCATTCAAAGCCATACGCTAATAATAATAAATTTATAAATGTATAATGAAACTCAATTTAGACAAATTTGTTTATTTTATTAGGTACCATGAAATTATAACAGGTCTGGAAGCTTAGTTGTTTTTTTTAAAGAATTCTAAGCACTTTATTGATAATCTCGTCCTGTGTTCAAATTTCGGTTTATTTACTCATACATGTTATATTCACATTGATGAATTGTAAAAATTCAACTTCTTCATTTATTTTCAATAAATGAATTATTTGATCCTGCAGGTCTTGATTGGAAGCAATCACTTGATTGACTAGGTAAGATATTCTGTTGATATCCTTCTGGTCTATAATAGTTTTATAGACTAGCCCTAGTTTATAATCCGAATTTTCCTGTAATGAAAATTCTATACGGTACGATCTCGTGTCAGTGATGTACTCCCGGCTCGATTAATTCATTCAATTTATGATTCTGAATTCATCTCAACTTCTAAAATAATTTCCTTTCATCTCTGACATAGCGCGAATTGATATTATCCAAAGAAGCTATAAAGTCGTTGTATTATTATAAACCATCATTTCAAATTATTCAACTTATTTCAATTTCAAATAAAATCTGTCACATATGGATCATCAAAATATATGCTAATGATAATTCCATTTAGTATTATTTTAGTATTATCATAGAGAAACAAATAGCATAAGTAGATATCCCATGGTATAGGGCATTTATGTCGCAACTTTTACTGTTATTTCAAGCCCATAGTTCATGTAATTATTTCCCGTGGAGCTGTGTGACACTGGTAGTCTCTCATATTGTGCCGTTCATACACTCTCACCCCAAGAAAACAGAAAAAATCGACAATAATCAACAGTAATCGACTTGAGATAACAGTAAAAGTTGCGACATAAACGTCCTATACCATGGGATATCTATTTACGCTATTGTTTATCTATGGTATTATTACCATATATCTTGATCTGAGAAATTTATAATCTTAGTTTGAGGTTATTTTCCACTTTAAATCTATGACTTGGAAATGAACATGAAAAACTATTTTGGAACTGCTCAATTGAAATGGTGGTTGAAGCAGTTTTTGGCAACTGCCTGTTGAATCCTCGTGCATTGTATGTATTTATTAATTAATAACAATAGAAATGTTTTCTTACAGTTTTTTTAAATCATGAGTATATAATTTACTTCTTGGCTTCACAGGATATGATCTGTTCAAGCGTTGAATACCGGTACTATATTTAGCTGGTTATATGGAAGTATTTAGCCGGCTAGGTAGCCGAACAAGTTGGGGCTTGCAGTCGACTCTATCAAGGACAAGGGCGTATGATAAAGATTGTTGAACTCCAACTATCTGGCGACCTCAATACTGGCGAAGGTCTTCCAAGAGACAAATTCTCTCTAATCGTCTCATTTCTGGATAACAACTTACTTAATGTCGCCAATGGAACTTGCTTTCAGTTGCCGATGACGTAGTTAAAGCAGCAAGTGATGACCTAAACCTTATTCTCAAATCTCCATGTTGATTGCGCCGAGTGGGTTTCAGTTTCCCGTTTCAGTTGCGCAACGTACAAGCTTGAATGCAGCCTGCTACACCGCACTCCAACATAGAACGGTCACCTAGACATTGTTAGCTAGCTGTTAGCATTGACCCTCTCTCCTCATTTTCTTATGCACTTCTCTCACTTCCATCAAGTTCATCGGCCAGTTTGCCTCTGGCCAGCAACTCGCCGAGCATCATCGACCAGTCCAACTTGCAAGTTGAATAATTAAGTGCGTCGCTCTTTTCACTGCAAACTACTTATTTGCAGGCCGACAGAAATTAGAGAAACTGAAATGCGTTACAATCATGGTTGTTCAAATAAAGTAAACTGAGCGAATACCGTATTAAATTTATTTTAATAGAGCTACTTGTATTTATTGTTTGTTTAATCAATATAGAATAACTTTATAGTACTCTTTTTCAAATTTTGTTACATAAACACTACGGTACTAGTTCCAGTGTCTTTTTTCAAAAAAAGACACTTGAAAATGGCATTAAAGCTGGAACTAGTAGGTAGTGTTTATGTAACAATGTTTAAACAGGGTAGATAGGCTACTATGTTAGTATCTCTATATATTAACTGAATATTCATTCATTCATTAAAAGTGACACAAATCATGAAATACAATATGATTGGGGCAGAAATGGATAGATAATTGCGAATTATTTATAGATTTCATGAAAATTCCGATTTCTTCACCCTTTATTGCCGGTACTTTCCAAAAATCAGCTCCTGAGATCCTTCCAGAACTTTAAAAGAAATTTTTTGAAACGTTAAAGCAAGAAAGAGCTTTATCAGAGAAAAATAATAAAGCTCTTCTTTAGAAGGCTGTGCAAAGGTTAAAAATAAACTTCTTACTCATGATATTTTTCAAAGTTTTTCGATTTGTATATCATCAAGCTATCAAAATGAAAAAAAAATCACAGGAAAACATTTTTTCTGATCATTACTTTTTGAGATATGAGCGCCTAAGATTTGAATTTTTGGGACAGAACATTTCAAATTCGGGAAGATATGAATCCATGAGATTTAGAGGATAGGTTCTTCATGGTATTGTTGATCTAGTAAAACAAAAATTTTCTGAAAATATCAATTTTTAATATAGTTATTCATTTTACTAAAAATAACCAAAAAAAAACTTCTAGTTGAGTTATTTCTATTCATTTTTGGTAAATTGAATAACTTTTTCAAAAATTGATATTTTCAGAAAATTTTTGTTTTGCTAGATCAACAATACCATGAAGAATCTATCCTCTAAATCTCATGGATTCATATCTTAACGAATTTGAAATGTTCTGTCCCAAAAATTCAAATCTTAGGCGCTCATATCTCAAAAAGTAATGATCAGAAAAAATGTTTTCCTGTGATTTTTTTTTCATTTTGATAGCTTGATGATATACAAATCGAAAAACTTTGAAAAATATCACGAGTAGAAAGTTTATGTTTAGCCTTTGCACAGTCTTAGAAGTGAAATGTATTTCTTATTTCTTATCAAAAAATAAGTGTTTTTTTAATAATAATACTGATGTTGATGCCCATATAAACTCTTAAGCTTATGCGTGGGTAATAAGTGAGAGGGATGATAATGAGAGATGACGACTACTTATTACGTAGTCGCGACCGACGACTCATCGTCCCCTCCGAAAGACGGGAAAACGGGAAATATTTATTAAGAAACACAGTGTCTAAGCTACCACAGAGGAAAGTATTCTATTATGGTAGAGTTTGTTCAAATAAAGAAATGCATAATAACAGTCCCTTCAATTATCGTGTGATGTATTCATAGGTTTGATAAAAATGTCGTTCTCTTTACCCCACGACTTCACTCTCCATGATCTTGGAGTAGAAAATGCAAAATAAATTGAAACTTCCAATGTAAAAGTAGTGGGGGCTCTACTTTATATAGAACAGAATGGTACTCTACTACTATCTTCTTGAAACGTTGAAGAGTGTACCAATTCAAATTGAAACATATACATCGGGTATATTTGTTTTTCTCTACCTTATGAAGATTCAACGTTAGTAGACACTAACTCTGTCGACTAACTTTGGTGAAGAGTACTTTGGTGAAGTGAAAAACATTCATTTTTCTAATTGACTTGAAAGAGTCACTTTATAGTTTGTGTTTGTGAGTAGTAGGTATTGTATCCTGCTTAAATTGATCATGATACAGCAAACAGTATCTCTATTTTTACCGAATAGAATTTAATCTAATTTAAAATTGTAATTGAATGTCTTCAAAATAGAATAAAACGAACAGAGAATAGGATATTCTTAATGGTGCAATCTCCACCATAAGTGCATCCCATATTATGTCGCAATGAACATTAGCTAAGAAAGTTAACTAGTCACAGAAAAAGATAGCATTATGCTATATTTTCTCTATGATGAAATTCAATGACGTTTTTGCATTTCAACAATGATTATTTTTATCAGAGAATCTATTTGGTAGGTGCACATTTTGCAAAAATGGTTCTCCAAGAATAGATAATCTGTATTTCTCTTTTGACAAAATGTACGACCACATAGATGGAATCAGAAAAATATTTAATAGTTACATCCTATCAATGAGGAGAATTTATAAAGCTAGAGATATAGCTGAATAATGATATTTTGCAAGTAAATTTACAGATGAGAAACATATAATTATATGTCAATAAAATACAAATGAGAATATTCATTCCAAGATTTATTAAAATATATCCAATAAAACATTTAAAACATACTTCTTCTGAAGTTGTCTTGTATACAAATGAATATCAATTTTATAAATGAAAGAATTGATAAGCTTATTTTACGAACGTTCTATCTTCTAAAAAGTGAAGTATTTGGTAACAATTTATATCATTTCTTGAGCTCAAGAGATGGATGGAGTTTGACAAACCTCAAGCTAGCTCTTTTGAGACATATAGGTACTGGCATAATTTTATTTTGGACCATTGATAGTTTACACGAACTTTTGTATATGATATAATTTTATATTCATGAAATAACATCATATTACCCTTTTTTGAAACGTTTTTAATTGGGGTTTAAGGTTTATTTGAAATTTATTTTAAAAACCTGAAGATGATGTGAAACAATGAAAGTTGTCTGTTTTTAATCTGCTATTTTATATAAAAAACTTTTCAAAACAAGGGTACCTACTATGGTTTTGTTTTATAAATAAAAAAATAAGTAGCCCTGAATACATACATATATTTTAAGAAGATATCATTTTTTCTTTTGTTGACATAATGTAATAAAGGCAAGAATTGGTTATCATTAACTATGGGAGAAAAACTTCTGAAGAACCATCATGAAAACTACTGAAACTTGTGAGAATTTTAACAGTAGAATAGGCCTATATCATTTTCATTCATATCATAAATAGTATTTTTGGTAGGTATTGCAAAGAATAATATTTTAAAGTTTTGATGAATTTTAGCAGTAGAATATATGATTTTCATTCATATCATCATAAATAGTACATATTTTAGGTGTTGCAAAGAATAAAATCTCAAAGAGCTTTGATTTTCTCTTGTCCTGAGCTGAACCTGAAAATTAAACAATAATATTAGAGAAAATAAAATGCACTCATACTCACCAAATAAGTCTTGAACATTTTGATGCTGGAAGTGTGTGTTCGGTCGCACAAAGATGACAGTTAATCAAGTTCCTGCTGGCTATTATCACAAATCTGTAGGCAATTCCCAGCACGGCCTACTTTATATAGTGATAGCATTCAATAAGGTCGAGAGTAGGGGCGTATTTAGGGGTTCAAGGCGGGCGGTGGGTGAGAGTATTGTGCCCGGGAGGGGAAAGAAAATCCTTGTGTTGAGAAAATCAACAAGTTGGGAGGAAAGTTGACCAACTAGTTTTTTGTTGAAGTTCAACGACAGTACTGTCGTCGTCGGCGACCCTCTGCTCAAGTGACGGTCAGCCACCGGTTGGCCATTGGCCTGGATTTCGTAACTCGACCGACCCTGAGTTTTCACAGATGACTACTCGATGATCTCAGGCTCAAGCATCGATTAAACACAATCAACAACCCATAGAACCGGCAACCGAAATCCATACTGAGACACCTTGTGTTTTTATGAGCCCGGCGTTACTGTATTTTGACACTGTAACGGATCTTCTGTTTGGAAGCTGCTGGCTGTTGATAACCACTATTTTGCGACCTTCACACCGTCAGTCAGGGTCGTCTCTTTCCTTGGAATTCTTTCTTCTGCTGTTTTTAATTGATATTCGGACTATTGTGTTCGTGGGGCTTACTTTCATCCATTCATTTTTTCCTACAAAAACTTTGATGTATCAAATGTTAATATGAGTAGATAATATTTATATTAGCTATGTAGTTATGAGTATATATAGGTACTGGCATAGCTTTATTTTGGGCCATTATGATAATTAACATGAACTTTTGTAAATGATTTCATTTAATATTTATAAAATAACAACAGAGTACCCTTTTTGGGAAGTTTTTAATAGGTTTTGAAAGGTTTAGGCCTATTTGAAATTTATTTTTAAACCCTGAAGATGATGTACCGTAAAACTAGTTCGTAAAACTAGTTGTTTTAATTTGTTATTTTATATTAAACACTCTACAAAAAAGGGACCATAATGTTATTTTATTAAAAAATAAGTAACCCTGAATACATATAAACTCAAAAGATATAATTTAACTTGTGTGGACAATGTAGTAGATTTAGGCAAAATTTGGATATCAAGAACTATGGGAGAAAAATTTCTGTAGAACCATCATAAAAACTACTAACTTACACTTGTGAGAATTTTAGCAGTAGAATATATCATTTTTTATTCTTATCATCATAAATAGTAATTTTGCTATTGCAAAGAATAAAATCTCAAAGTTTTGATGAATTTTAGCAGAAGAAAGGTTCATCTATATAATTATCATCATAAATGGTATTTTTGTATTGGAAAGAATAACATTTCAAAGTTTTGATTTCCTCTAGTCTTGAGCTGAACCTGGAAATCAAACAATATTAGAGAAAATAAAATACACTCTTACTCACCAAATAAGTCTTGAACATGTTGATGCTGGAAGTGTGTGTTCGGTCGCACAAAGATGACAGTTAATCAAGTTCCTGCTGGCTATTATCACAAATCTGTAGGCAATTTCCAGAACGGCCTACTTTATATAGTGATAGCATTCAATATGGTCGAGAGTAGGGGAGTATTTAGGGGTTCAAGGCGGGCGGTGGGTGAGAGTATTGTGCCCGGGAGGGGAAAGAAAATCCTTGTGTTGAGAAAATCAACAAGTTGGGAGGAAAGTTGACCAACTAGTTTTTTGTTGAAGTTCAACGACAGTACTGTCGTCGCCGGCGACCCTCTGCTTCAGTGACGGTCAGCCACCGGTTGGCCATTGGCCTGGATTTCGTAACTCGACCGACCCTGAGTTTTCACAGATGACTACTCGATGATCTCAGGCTCAAGCATCGATTAAAACATAATCAACAACCCATAGAACCGGCAACCGAAATCCATACTGAGACACCTTGTGTTTTTATGAGCCCGGCGTTACTGTATTTTGACACTGTAACGGATCTTCTGTTTAGAAGCTGCTGGCTGTTGATAACCACTATTTTGCGACCTTCACACCGTCAGTCAGGGTCGTCTCTTCCCTTGGAATTCTTTCTTCTGCTGCTTTTTAATTGATATTCGGACTACTGTGTTCAATTTCTTAACTAGTAGTTCTGTGAACAGTAGACCTGACGCAGTATTCTCATCCACAAGTACCAGATGTCAACTGTTTTGAATGTTAACAAACTCAGTTCACGTTTGAATTTGTATTTCATATGATATCCAATTCCGTGATAATCTTTCTATCTGATGAAAATTAATTTTCTAGAATCAAAAATATTATAATTTCTCCAGCATTATTCAGTTCATTTGTTTATTTTTATTCACCTATTAAATTAGTTTTTTCGAATGTGGGAATATTGATACTGATGGGCACGCATAATAATACCATGACTGCAAAACAAAATATTGAAACCAAATACCTTAAAGCTGCGATTAGACCAAATTTATTTAAAAAATGTTAATAACTCAATCCTTTTAGATTATATTAGATTGAACATAACTTATCATACACACATGAGCTGACTCAAACGATGTGTCCAAGAATGAGGCGGGAGACGTGCTGGTGGCGACTACGAAAGAATTTGGCGTATCTCTACAGAACTAATGTTATTGTTTTCTCCATTCCTCATCGATATGACTTGACGGTCTGGTCATTTGATAATAAGGCGATAGCACAGACTAACAAGAATATGCAACAAATTTGTAATCTGTTCTCAAACTGTAGTTTTATTGATATTAGTAATATAGGAAAATTATGCCAAACGTCTCACGGTATGCATCCAAATAAGCAGGGGAAGAAATATGTTAGTGACAGCATTATGAAATACATTGACTTTCAATTATCATTTCCACCGATAGCACTTGATTTTTTAGAGTAGAGTCAAGTCTCACAACGGAGCTAAGCTTTGAGGCAACTAATAGATCAGGGTTGAAGATGGGTTTCATTAACAAAGATTTAATTATGAATGAATTTGCACTGGATAACAATATTGATATTATCTGTATTAGTGAACATTGGTGTAGAAGGGATGATCTTTTGTTAAACTGAATGATTATTGCTTGTTGAACGGGTTTTGTAGGATACAACACATGAGAGGTGGTGTAGCTATATACAGTAAAAGTTCGAATGACTCGTTCGAGTCTTTAAATTTGACTTTCTCTGCAAAGAGTTGGATTTCGAAGTAACAGGTGTGGTAAATCGCATCACCAGACTGGTGATTGTCTCTCTGTACAGGTCTCCAAATGGAAAGCCAAAAATATTTTTAGAAAGCATGGAGAAGCTTTGAGACTTTTTTACATAGACCTGAATTTAAAAATTTTCATATATTTATATATCTCTATAATATATCCACCCAAGCAAGCCGAATCTCTATATATGGACATTGATTCAGAACGAATAATGAATATTGATTCAGATTGAATAATAAAGCGATTAAAAGTTTGCAGTAGTGTCATTGCAATTTTTGCAGTTACCTAGTGGAACAATCCTGCGGCGGAGATTAATGGAAAATCAAGCAGGGGATATAGAAAAGTTATGATTTTTCTCTTTAAAAGCCTTCTCAAAATTTATTTTAAAGCATTTGAAAAATGAAATCTGGTGTTAATGATACCATAACAGAAATATTATGAATTAATAGCTTTTTTAAGGGCTAATTAGTAACATTTCAATAATTATGATTACTGTATGCATAATAGCATTATTTTTCGTTCTTTTCTCACAATATATTATCATGTCTGCACGGAAAAAAATTACTCACGAAAAAGTTTTTGTCTAGATATCAATGAGGAGAATGTACATGAAGGAACAGGGGAGCCACTTAGTATTGAAGCGGAGTTTGTTGCAGGGCCAACATTAGAGGAAACAGAAATGGCTGTAAAGCACCTAAAGAATGGAAAGGCAGGTGGCCAAGATAATAATATCGGCAGAAATGATAAAGTATGGTGTGATGACACAGTCAAGAGAATACATGAGCTGATAAGTATGATATGGAGAGATGAAACTATGCCTCAAGATTGGAACATAGGTATAATATGTCCAATTTATAAAAAAGGTGATAAACTGGACTGTAATAACTATCGTGGATAACTCTTCTCAGTGTAGCTTATAAAGTCTTATCAAGTATTCTTAACAATAGAATCAAGGCCTACACAGAACAAGTGCTTGGAGAATATCAATGCGGATTCCGGCCAGAAAGGGCAACAGCAGATCAAATCTTTACAATCCGGCAAATCGCAGAAAAATTTTATGAGCATGACCTGGATTTACATATTTTATTTATTGACTTCAAGCAAGCCTTCGATAGCATAGTGAGAAGTGAGCTATGGAAAACATTGGAGCAATACGCCTTACCAAAAAAGCTCATTAATCTAGCAAAAATGACAATGAGTAGGACTGCAGCAATGGTCAAAATTGGTAATAGAAGGAGCAGCACTTTCGAATTTAACACAGGAGTCAAACAAGGCGATGGACTATCTGCAATCCTATTCAATATTACATTACATAGAGCTATTGAAGGATTAGACAGGGGAAATATTTTCCACCGAATGTATCAAGTATGTGCATATGCGGACGATGTAGCAATAATTGCAAGAAGGAAAGATGTCCTACAGGAAACGTATTTGTTGCTAGAAAGAGAGGCGAATAAGATTGGCTTGATAGTGAATGAAAGAAAAACGAGGTACATGAAAATATCAAGTAGTCAAGCAAGAAGAGTTCCACAAAACCTCCGAATTGGAAATAAAATCTTTCAAGGTGTAAGGAACTTCAGCTACTTGGGGGTTGAACTAAATAACGAGAACAAGATGGGTTACAGCATAAAGCAAAGAGTATTGGCTGGAAATAGAGCATACTTCAGTAACATGAAACTTTTGAAGAACAGGCTCATATGTAGAAACACGAAACTAAAAATATATGAGAGCCTAATTCGACCTGTTGTAACGTACGGCTGTGAATCTTGGACGTTAACAAAAGAAGACAGAAACCATTTAGGCGTTTTTGAAAGGAAAATCCTAAGAAAGATTTATGGTCCAGTTAAAGAAGGAGAGGAGTGAGGAGAAGAAAATTCAGAGCTCGAGGCATTGATGAAAGGCCGAAATATTGTAAAATTTATAAAGGCACAGCGGCTTAGATGGTTTGGACATATCTGTAGAATGAACGAAAACAGAATGCCTAAAATAATATTCAAGGAGAGGCTACATTCAAGAAGAAAGATAGGAAGGCCGAGAATAAGATGGGAAGATGAAGTGAGAGACGATCTCCAAAAAATGGGATATAGAGGATGGAGACAATTACAGAGGACCGAGAAGCGTGGAGAGCTGTAGTGGAGGCGGCCAAAGCTCATATTGGGCGGTAGTGCTAAAGAGAAGAAGATTATATTGAACTACGGTACATCCACTAGCGAATAGAATATTTACATATATTTTATTATAATGCAGAATTATTTTATTCTTTGAAGATATATATATTTATATATCTCTATAATATATCCACCCAAGCAAGCCGAATCTCTATATATGGACATTGATTCAGAACGAATAATGAATATTGATTCAGATTGAATATAAAGCGATTAAAAGTTTGCAGTAGTGTCATTGCATTTTTGCAGTTACCTAGTGGAACAATCCTGCGGCGGAGATTAATGGAAAATCAAGCAGGGGATATAGAAAAGTTATGATTTTTCTCTTTAAAGCCTTCTCAAAATTTATTTAAAGCATTTGAAAAATGAAATCTGGTGTTAATGATACCATAACAGAAATATTATGAATAATAGCTTATTTTAAGGGCTAATTAGTAACATTTCAATAATTATTATGATTACTGTTGCATAATAGCATTATTTTTCGTTCTTTTCTCACAATATATTATCATGTCTGCACGGAAAAAAATTACTCACGAAAAAGTTTTTGTCTAGATATGCAAATTACTATTTTTGTAGTTCCAGCTAGTTTGAATGGAAGAATATTCTTATAATAAAAAAAAAATTGTTTTCATTTCAGTAATTTGAATACAGTAATGAACTATTTCCTTTCATTGATTAGAAGCTTTAAGCATTGTAATCCTGATATTATACTGGCTCAAATTATCGTTATTTCATAATATTTATCCATTTATTTAGTGAATAATCGAGCAATTTGGGAGATTCAAACTTATATCATTGACTATTACTAAACGAAAATCCAAATTATCAAGTCATACACTGTATCATAAACATTCTCTATTATTCACAGCAAGTTTTTATTCTTCCATAATTTTATTTTTTTTAATATTTATCAAAGCGATTTTTGATCAAAATAATTTCATTTACCAGAGTCATTACAGTAATAATCAAAAGTATAGTTCATTAAAAGTTATACAATCAATAATCGTCGTTTAAATAAATTGTTTATTTTATATAAAGTGCTAAACAATCAAGAGCTCAAGAGGATTTTCAAACTAGCCGCCTAAACATGAATGTCAAGGCCATCTACAACATACCGTCGACAAGCTTCTGAATCTTCAAAATATCAAATTAATATAACTAAGACAAACATCTTAATTACATAGTTTTAATTTTTTTATTATTAGAAACTTAATTTTGATTCAAATAAACACGCTGAAGTTGATTGAGTAATGTGCTTTGTATTCTATTTTTGTTTACATGATTAAGCCATCTGTTCGTGTTCTCGTCTGCTAGCTTTGGAAATATCGGGCGTCGACGCCGTATCTGTGCTGCTAAATTCTGAAATTCTGTTGTAGTTTACATGATTATAGTGTTTATTTAAACTTGAAATGTTAATGGATTATTAGAAAAATGTTTCTGAATGTTTATTAGTTAATTTCATACAAATGACACATCTAATGTAGTGCTGTACTATTTCAGGCAATGCATTTTAGTATGAATTTTACAAAACATTGGTTTGGTAGAAGCCTGAGTATCATTTCCTAATGAAATTTTACTAGTTAGATTCTGAATTTCTTCACATTTCTTGTTCAAGTGAACCAAATCGTTATGCTATTCCTTCTTTTTGTTGGGTTGCTATTTCAACTAGACTACTCGCTATGTTCGGAAACTGGTGAGTAGAATGTTCAATAGGTACTGCAAGGTTATATTTTGGGATGACTATTCATAAGTTACTCTATCAAATTTTAAATTTATTTGTAAAACATCAATTAGATATAATCTATTCACAACACTAGTTTATCGTATAATAAGCGTATAAAACTTTATTATATAATTCCATATTGTCATCAATTTTTTTTTATTTTAGTACGGTATATTTTTTTAATAAATATGCCAATGCCGGTCATGATACTCATGATACATTTTTAAGAGGTCATTTTTCATCCACTTTGCAGTGTAAAAATCATCAAATGTGTTTTTAATTTTTGTAGCCTACTTGCAAGCTTCTATTATAACTTGCCTAAACTTTGAAATCAAATCAATTTTTGTATCTAGTCCTAAATGAATTTGAATCTAAATTATGTCCATGTGTGATTTGTTTCAAAATAATTGCAATTTGAATTTAGTTATTGTAATGGACTATTTTTGTGTGTCAACTTTTTGTATGCAATCAACAAACAGTGAAAACGTACACATTAAGTTAGGTAACCTAGACCTACTGACAAGTTATTAGCTTACAGTTTGAATCGCTGCCATACTTCAATTACTGGTACTAATCAATACGGTTGCTTATATAAATTATTCTGCTTATTCACAGCGTTTCCTCTAAGTATTTCTTTCCTTTTATATTTCAGCATCTTTCTATGGCTCAAGCTACATCTCAGTTCCTCTACAAGATGCAAAGAGTGCTACTGATTTACAACTCAAATTTCGCACAAAACGGGCCGATGCTCTCCTGTTTTTGGCCGCTGGGCGCAAGGACTACTGCTTCATTCGATTGGAATCTGGAAGGTTGAAGGTAGCGTCATACTTGTTCATTTCTTCTACCGTATTAGTTTGTCATTATTGCTTACTTTCCAATGTGTCCATTAACACGAATTATAGGATATGCTTCAATAGATTAATAGTTTCTGGTAATCTAGTAAGTAAACTTCAACAAATCCCACCACCTCGGAACCGATTCCTTGACCGGATTAAGCTAAATTCCTGTACAAGAGTGAAAATATTATTCTCATAAGATCTAATGGGATAATATTCATACTCGCTCAGCAGGGCTGAGTAGGAATAGTCCAATCAGAACTCACGGAAATGATAATTTCACTGTTCTCAGTTACTGTTATGTAGGATTCCAGCTTTATATGATGATATTTTGTACTGCTCCAGAATCAATTTTCATACTATGATTATCAACTATTAAGAATGTGTCTGAGTTCTGAAATCAACCTCAAACTAAGAATATTTGAGTGACAGTTCAAAATATGAGTTAGTGAAATCGAATTGAACATGCATCACCATGAAAGAGGTGCATGCATTTAGTATTGAATAAAAATATCGATTTTTAGACTTTTTTTACTTGGGTGTTTGTTTTGGAATTCATTTTTCAGTTGAAATATTGCTATAGTGAGGTCCACGTTATAATGGCAGTGGAGAAAGGTAGCAGAACAACGTTGCCGATCCTCTGTCTTGGCAATGCCTTCTATAGACGGTAGCTGATACAGGTTTATTGATGTAGAATTAACTGTTCATTCTAGTTTCAAATAAATCAATTACATTTTATTAAGCGAGAAAATATATTTTTCAATAATTTCATGATTGAGATGAAATATTTTGTTAATTAATTATTAATTCTACATTGTTAAAAGACAATCTGACAACAGAGCTAAGCGAGAAAGAGATAGTGTTATCGGCTTTGTTGAATGATAGACAAGGATATCAATACCATTGCTAAACAAACACTGTCATTATAACGTGGACCTACCTGATTATAGGCCTATTATAAAGTAATTGACTATTTGTCTATTTTATCCTTATTTTCCATTTATCTTGAACCTAAAATAATATTCCCCACTCAATTTTATATCTTACTATGAAACAGGTTATTTTCTGAACTAAAATTATACTTTTTTATGTAAGTTATTATATTTATTATTACATAAATGCAATTACCTAAAATTAATATTCCCCACTCAAATTTATATCTTACTATGAAACAGGTTATTTTCTGAACTAAAATTATACTTTTTTATGTAGGTTACTACGTTATTACATTCCTTAATCACAACATCAAATTAATGATTGGGAGAGAATCAACAGGATAACCCAAACTGTTCCTCTCCCTAATTTTGATAAAAATAGTCCAAATGAGGTTATGAAAACACTTTTATAAAGATCACACAAATTTACAGTCCAAATATACATTATACTAAAAATTTTGTATCTCGGTTGATCAGAAAGTTCAATAATATTCACAATTTACAATGTTTAAACGTTACAAATTTTGTTTCAGATGCATATTAATCTGGGAGCAGGCGAAGAAGAAATAAGCTCACCGAAAGGCTTGAAGCTCAATGACTTGGCTTGGCACCATGTGATCATAACAAGGAAGGAGGCTGATGTTGTACTTCAAGTTGATCAAATTCATGTTACAAGGTAAAATATTGTTCATTCCATAAAATTCTCAAAGTAAAATACCCTATCCAAAATTAATTCAGCAATCTTAAAATTAAATCAATATTTATTCCAGCATCATCATTCCAATGTAGAAATATATAACAATATAGAAAACATAATCTCAAACAATGTGAGCTCACTTACCCAACGTATTTGCAGTTTGCACCCCAACCCAGAATCTATAACTACTACCATAGAGAAACAATAGCGTAAGTAGATATCCCATGGTAT
Organism: Nilaparvata lugens; assembly: GCF_014356525.2. NCBI lineage: Eukaryota > Metazoa > Arthropoda > Insecta > Hemiptera > Delphacidae > Nilaparvata > Nilaparvata lugens. The sequence goes on along the minus strand of NC_052505.1, from coordinate 83,608,906 downwards.
AATGAGTTTATGTCGCAACTTTTACTGTTATCTCAAGCTGATTACTGTCGATTATTGTAGATTTTTACTGCTTTGGCCGGGTGAGAGTGTATGAACGGCACAATATGAGAGACTTCCAGTGTCACACAGCTTCAAGGGAAAGAACTACGTGGACTATCGGCTTGAGATAACAGTAAAAGTTGCGACATAAACTCCCTATACCATGGGATATCTACTTACGCTATTGTTTCTCTGTGCTACTACTAACACCCACTCTAGTACATGGGTTTCCCATTGTTAAGTAGGTTAATTTCCAATAGAATTAAATTTCATTTTTTTATAGAACTATTCTAACCTATTGTATTTTAGATATTTTGTACTTTTTATTTTTTAATTGCTTGTTTATTATTTTTTAAAGGAAATAAATTTATTTATTATTATTAATGTACAGTGTAGAAAGTACAATGTATGGAAATGTGGGTTACAGTAGGCCTACTCTCAATAATAAATTTTTCATTTCTCCAACGAATTTGAGTTATGATACATGTATTTGAACTGCCTTGACGAGCTGAAAAGAATGAGATGTAGTATGAGGAGATCCGATCATTTTGTCAACAGTTATGGGTGTTTGAAATTTTTGTCACTTGAGATGTCCTTATGTGCGCCTCTATACAAAATTAAATGCATCTAACGGTTGATCTACACATGCTATTTATTGATTATAAGCAAGCATTCGACTCAAAAGATAGGAATAAGCTGCTAGATGCACTTGAGAGCTATGGTTTGCCAAAGAAGCTTATAATGCTGACAAAAATGACATTTATGAGAAGTCAAGCTAGGGTTCCAGTGGCAGGAAAGTTGAGCCGAAGTCTTGACATTGTCAAGGGCGTCAGACAGGGAGATGCACTGTCAGCTGTTCTCTTCAACTTTGCTTTGAACAAGGTCATGCGGGAGATGTGGACCCAAGAGGCACAATAATATATAAATCAAAGCAAATTCATGTCTATGCTGATGATATCTTGTTGGTGACCCGGAATCTGGCTACACTTAAGGAGACGCTTTTAAAGATAGAGCAGGAAGGAAAGCCACTAGGACTTAAGGTGAACGAAGAAGAAACGAACCAGTTAGGATAGGACAGTTCTTGTTTGAAAATGTGAGCAGTTTCGTTTACCTAGGCACAGAGCTGAATGTAGAAAATAAAATGTCTGAAGAAATGAACAAACGAATAATCAGTGGTAATAGAGCATATTTTGCAAATGTTAAAATAATCAAGTCCAAGCTGATAACGCGTGACACTAAAATAAAACTCTATAAAACAGTAATCAGGCCAGTAGTTACATATGGCAGCGAAGCATGGACATTCACTGTAGCCGATATATCCGCACTTAGAGTCTTTGAAAGGAAAATCATTCGAAGAATTTTTGGACCAGTTCGGCAAGATGAAACATGGAGAATAAGAAGCAACAGAGAGATAAGCAATATCCTCCAAAACCAGGACTTTGTTCGTTTCATCAAATCACGAAGAATCAGCTGGCTGGGACACGTCTGGAGAATGGAGCAGAACAGACTCCAGAGACAAATGCTTGAGGGTGAAAGTAAGAAGAGTGAGACCCAGGAGAAGGTGGCTGCAGGATGTCGTAGGAGATCTGAATAGAATGGGGATTGGTGGATGAAGAAGGATGGCGAATGACCGGAACGAGTGGAGGCGAGTGACGGAGGAAGCCAAGGCCCACCCAGGGCTGTAGTGCTAACAAACAACAACGGGTGATTTTGATAGAACATGATTCTATGAACTTATATCATTGTGCGAGATCTCAATATGAAGACAATGAAGGGAGTAGTGATGGTTGAAGCTAATAATTAGGTGTTTTTTTTAATACAAGGACCATTGTTATCTGGTGTACCTGGAAATCTATATGAGATAGATTCCTGGTCGCAGGTTGCAGAGCACAAAATTACGCCAGAGGGATTTTGAATTATACTTTACAATGGTGACAAGCAAAAGATGTTGTTGATCAAAAACTAAAATTCATCAAAATTAATTCTATTCTCAAAATTTTACTCATTTTTGAAAAATTGTAACTCGGAACTCATCAAAGGTAGAGAGCTGCGGAAGATTCCATTTCAATCGAAATTTCATAATATAAATAGAAGGCGAGAGTGAAATTTTCCGTCCGATGATTGGATTTGGCGGAAATAGCTGAGATCTGGAAAATTAACCGAGAATACGAGGTTTTTGGGGTACTCTGTATTTAGCACATGGAAATTTTGCATGTAAAAATTGGTTCTAGACTTCTCTTATCTAAACAATATATTTAAAAATCAGTACTAAAATTGCAAACACACCCTCTTCTTCATGTCTATGGCATTCCATGTATCTCATGTTCAAAACTTTTAAATTTTTTAATTTGAATTTTTTTCCAAGTCCCAATCTAAGTTTCAGATTATTTACCTCTTCAACCGTGCAACCCGTCTCCAAAGTGTAAAGAACTTCTATTTCTCAGCGCCCTCCACCGATCCTATTGCATGATATATTATCATACTCTAAATCCAATGTGTTTGTGTGTGAAAAGGCGGGCGTGTGTGTGTAGTGATGTTATTGGTGTAGCGAGTTCTATTGTTCTCCAAACTACTAGTATTAAACAAGTAATTTGCAAAAAATAACCTCAGACTACGCCAACCACTGATGAGCAGGTTCTTTGGATGACTCACACAAACGTTCAGGCGCTCATTGTCGCAGTTTGAAAGAATTTCTTTCCAATTGTTTTTCTCCGTGCGCGTTATGCCTACACTTCTTTATCATAAGCGACAGGCATTAACGTTAAGGTTGTTAACTGTCTTCTGTCTGGTCTAAAATGTATGATAATTATAATAATATTCGAAAGGCTTTTATTGGTGATCAGTCCCTGACGGAAGTCCCACTTCGCCTGATTACAATGGAACCTCGAAATTCATTTAATTTATAATTTATTGTATAAAACAGTATTATCATAATGTAATTATTATCATGGAGGACAAACTAATGGCCTGTACCATTTCTTTCCCAAATTTTGTTGTCCAAAGTATTATTAGGTTATGAAATCACAAATCACTGTTTGCCACTTAATTTTCGATTAAAAATCAAGGCTCATCTCAAGGGACCGAAGTACAAAAAATGTACTATTCAAGGGGTACCGTATACTATATCGAGGCTCCACTGTATATAATTTGAGCCGTCAATGGGCCTCACGACCGTTATATATCAGCTTGGAGGCCTTTGAACCGACAGTTCAACGTGCCCATCCGATAAAACAGATAAAATGTATGTTGAAACGTAACGTTAACGGCTTTTCTTACCCAATTATCAATCTCAGATATGCGTGATTTTAAATTGTCCAGTGTATTAACCTAACCTAAAATGTTCTATTCAATCAGGTGTTAAAGGTAAAAAGTGTCTCAGATTAAAATGTTTAAAGGTAAAAAGTGTCTCAGATCTGCGTGATTTCAAATTGTCCAGTTTATTAACATAACCTAAAATGTTCTATTCAATTAGGGTTTAAAGGTAAAAGGAAAGGTTAGGGATATTAGGTTTTATCTTTTAAATGGCAATATGTTTATATTATTTTAAATGTTTTAATAATTTTTTATAATAAACACGATTAACGAAAAGTTGAAATACTCGCACTTTTGAGATATAGCAAATTTGAATGACACTATGTTTTGTGTTCACTTAATAAATAAAACATCAGTTCAATAATGATATTTATTTTCACCATTTTAAAAATTTATCTAGTCTAACTTTGTATATAAATGTTAAAATGTTAATGTACATGGCTATTGTCAATGCTTACTATTGTTAAGCCTGTGACAAATAATAAAATGAATTAAATTGGTTAATTAACTAGTTTTATTAATAACATTAAAGTTCAATAGATAGTACACTGTTTTCTAGACTTAACTAATCTTATGTGACTTTTTCCTAGACAAAAGCTGCCAGACAAATTCTTCGAGCTGAACATCCACTACGGCCTGTTCCTGGGCGGGCAAGGTGAGTTCTCGGAGCTGTTTCTGGGGCATACGGACTGGCTTCGCGGCTGCCTGGCCGATGTGGTGTACAATGGTGTCGACGCACTGAACAGGGCGCGACACCGTGTGGCTCAGGCTGACGCCCAGGGCGTCACCTGGAACTGTGCGCCCGAGTTCGACGCCGACGAGCAGCGGGAGATCAGCTTTGTCGAGGACGGCGCCTACATGGCGCTGCCTAACATTATTTCTCGGTCTGGATCTAAGTAAGTAGATTTTTTCAATAATTTATTCATATCATTTGATATTTAATCAATAGAAATGAAAATGAAAAACATCTGTTTGGCGGAGTTGAGACTTTCAAGTCCTCTTTACCACTCAACCTTCATATTGTTATGGATGAGGCCTTTAGAGGGGCGGCAGAGGCGTGGGGTTCCTGGAATTTTCCAGTGTGTTCCGGTCGACAGAGCTGTCGACCAGTGGCAAACGCTTCCTAGAATCTTCTGGTAATAATAATAATATCGAGTGACCTCGCTGGCTCAGGTCTGGTGTCAGAGTTTTCAGGTCGCAACTGATCAATTTCAGGGCCTCTGACATGACCTAACGACTGCTTTTTAGGCAGCCGGTACCGACGGTTTAACGTGTCCATCCGAAACACTGGTAATCAACACGGCGGCGGCAGGAGGGGGCTTCTAGATCATACCCGTGAGTTCAAGTCTTGGTGCAGGGATCCGTCGACCAATGACAAGCGCGTTCCGGAACCTTCTGGTAATCAACAAACACTGATTGGTTGGGCGTGTTCGACACCTCCACATGCTTCTCGAGAGTTCTGCTGGGTCAGCGCGTCTCAGTCGTCAGTTCGGTTGATAAGCCAGAGTGGGAATCGTTGGCTACTCCGAATCGTGACAGAAATGATGAAGTGATAATAGACTTTTGTAGTCAATTATACAGTTATTATTCTTAGTGACAGTTATTCTTATACCGTTATTTTTACTAGCTAGTGACTGAACGCGAACACTTTTGATAATTCTGTGTAATTTATTAGGTAGTTATCAGTTTATAGTTTTTCTAGTTAACATCCGTGTGTTGAATTAGAATTTATTACTCATTGCATGTACAACAATAAAATTGTTTGGAAATCGTCACATATTACAAAACAAAAAAATCACAACAAAAAGTCATTAAAACACTTATAAGCCAGCCAGTCCTTCATTTTTTTCTTCAGCTGCACTCTATTGTCAATGTCTTTAAGATGGTGCGGCAGGGATTTGATCATTTTTTGGCTCATATGAATTGGATTATTCTCTTAGAACGATGTCCTATGTTGTTGTATTCGATAGGTGTTTCTTGAGCGCGTGTTATAATTGTGTAGGTCAGCACCTGTGTCCACGTCGATGCATGCTTGAGACCAAATGCTACAGACTCCAGAATATACAGGCAAGGTAGTGTGAGAGTCCCTGTTGATCGGAATAATTCTCTACATGGAGTTCTAGGCGGTTTTTTGAGAATTATTCTAATTATTCTTTTTGTGCTCTTAATGCCCTGATAATTTCCGGTGACGTGCCCCAAAAGTGTTATAGTATTACAAGTAATAAATCCAATCAGAATAAATCGCCTCAAGTGTTTTATTAGTGTAGAAACCCGCAACAATATCAATATCATTAATCCATAAACAATCAATTATTTGTCCATGTTCTGTTCAGGGAGCCGATAGACGATGGAAACAAACATACGGTACGCGTGTGAGAGTAGATCTTGGAGCAGCAAGACCGATTCACAGTAGCCTTCTTACATCTTTGTTGGCAAAATTAATACGGGACTGATTAATCACAGTATGCAATTCAGTGTGAACGAAAACATTGTGAATTGGTATTTATAATTCTAGCAATTAACTACTGATATAGGTCATTTGTAGTATGCATACAAGCGTAAACTGTACCTTATTGTTGTCTCTCCTTTTGATGAGCATAATGTACAAAGTTGACTGCCAAAAGGTCTTGGTAGTGAAAGTCCTGTTTATTTGTCTTGGAGTTTTCAACAATGAGGGTAAATCATCATGAGCTATTAGACACTTTTCTCTTTTTAGAGCTACTGGAATTATTTAAACACAATAAAAGTTAGCAAGTACTCTTTTATTTTACCACAACACAACACTAGTTTCAACTAGTTGGTGGCTCGTTGGAGTAAGTGATAGCGCGCCGGTCTAATAATCAAGAGAACCCGAGTTCGAATCTCGACCGGGGCAAAAGTTTTTGACCACAGCAAAATCACATAGATTCGGCCTCCCCGTCTTTTCGGAGGAGACAATCGGTAGTCGGTCCCAACTACCTAAAAAGTAGTTGTCATCTCTCATCATCATCCCTCTCACTCATTACCCACGCACAAGCATAAGAGCTCATGTGGGCATCACCCTCACTAGTATTATTATTATAACTCTTCAAAAGCCATCTTCCCTTGTGAACATATCTCTTGAAGAATGTGAAACTAATTGTGTTGTAATAAAATAAGGGTACTTGATAACGTTGTTGTGTTTCAGTTTTATAGTATTGTATTTTATAGTAATTCAAGTTCCCGTTCTTGTAAACGTAACTTCAGATTTGCAAAATACATTAATTTCATACAAAACTTGACTTATGTAAACAGCGTTTATAGCAATGAATTATACGACTCCGTGATTTTCAGATGGCAACTGGAACTGAAGACGACCTCGGAGCAGGGCATGGTGATGTACTCGTCAGGCACGTCGGCGGGCGGCAAGGCGGACTTTGTGGGCCTGGAGCTAGTGCGGGGCGGCCACGTGTCGTGCTGGACAAGGGCAACGGCGCCGTGGAGCAGACGGGTGACGTACGCGTGGCAGACGGCGAGTGGCACTCGGTCGCCGTCCACTTCACGCCCGCCCTGGTTGAGGTGACGGTCGACGGAAAAGTAGTCTCCACCAAGCTCGCGCAGGGCGGCAGCAAGCATTACGATCTCGGCGATACTGTAAGCGGGGTTCACTCTCCATTTCTAATATATAGGATTTGAAATCGAATTTCACGACACATGTTGGTACCTCGCTATTTTTATCGTGGCACCGAGCTTCGCTCGTTATTCATTTATTGATAAACAGAACATAATTCTTTAAAATGATTGGGGAAGGACTAGCAGGCACAGCCCAAAACTGTTTCTTCCCCGAATTTTGATTTGACGAAATTATTATCTGTTTCCCAAAGATGAATAATTATTATCCTTTTCATGTCCTTCAGCGAGTTTTCCCAGGGATGAGACATAGTGCAATCGAATTTTTATATCATAAACCTACTATGTTCGAAATTCGTGAAAGTCGTTAGAGCGTTTTGAGATCCGTTGAACATAAATAACCATATATAAATATAAATAACCATACATAAAAATACAGAAATTGCTCGCTTAATATAATAGGATTGTATCGCTTTGTAATTGCGATATGCTATCCCAATCCCAGCTATGTGTATAGCTATTTTATTATTCTATAATCTATTACTAGACTACAGTAAACTATCACTAAAATACGCTGTCTCTGCGTTGGTGAGGAGGGGGGAGGAGAAGCTTCGGCATACTATGATGCTACTTCCCGAGACGGAGGCGTTACCGATGAATCCCACAGTCTGGGATTTTCATATGCCTGCTTTTTCCAGAGACGAGGATACCTTGTTTCTGAATTCTACTCTTTTTTCTTTATTTGAACTTTTCAATTAGTGGATCTTGATATTTTATATATTTTTAGAATAGTATATTTTCAATTTTGTATAATGTAGCTGTGACATTTATTGTATACTAGCCGTCAGGCTCGCTTCGCTCGCCGTATCCGTCTAGCCGTCGGACCCCCGACTGGATTGTCCGAAAATGAGATCAGCGGGCTCGCTTCGCTCGCCTGCATTTTTCATTTGAGCATGCTTCATTCCATCAGAAAGTTAAAGGACTGAGAAAGCACAGAAAAGCTGCGAAAAACGCTGATTTTGGGCGTATCTTTGATGAAAAATTAAATTAACCTTATCAAAAAAATTTTAGACCCTAGCTAAACCTCTGTACCAAATTTGAAAATTTTCTGTCTATTACTTGATGAAATAACTGAGAAAACGCAAAAAACCGCTAATTTTGGGCGTATCTTTGGCGTTATTTCAAATTCCTTCTAACACAACAATATTACATCCTAGCTGATCTTATGTACTAAATTTGAACATTTTCTGATCATTTGTTCTCGATAAATCTGAGAAAACGCAAAAAAAACGCTGAAAAAACGCCAATTTTGGGCGTATCTTTGATGTTATTGCAAATTCCTTCTAACACAACATTATTACACCCTAGCTGAGCTTCTGTACTAAATTTGAACATTTTCTGATCATTTGTTCTCGATAAAGCTGAGAAAACGCTAAAAAACGCTGATTTTGGGCGTATCTTTGGAATTTTTTTCAAATCCGTTCTTAGTGCGCCTCTAAAGGGCCAACTGAACATACCTAACAAATTTGAACGTTTTTGATCCGGTAGATTTTTAGTTCTGCGAGTGAGTGAGTGAGTGAGTGAGTGCCATTTCGCTTATATATATATATATATATATATATATATATATATATATATATATATATATATATATATATATAGATTGTGACGAAGGTAATGCTTCTGAAGACCTCAGAAACGGTTACAATAAAACATATTCTATTCTTATAGTCTGGCCTCCCACTGGAAACCCCCGAAACTCCGCCAGAAACTTCACTGTGTCCAGCTACTCCCAGAGACGGAGAGTCCATTCGGTAGCCTTTACCTGGCCGTACACTCTTAGTCTCAACTCACACTTACGCGACTCAGGTCGAGAAGAGACTCGACTCTAGTCGAGAGCATGTGTTTCCAAATGGTGACGCTCAGACCAGTGATTCTAGTCTCCGCGACAGTCACCATTTGGAAACACATACTCTCGACTAGAGTCGAGTCTCTTCTCCACCTGAGTCGCGTAAGTGTGAGTTGAGCCTTAGTTATACACTCTTAGGGCCGGTTTCCGAGCTCGGGATTTAGCCAGTCCTAGACTTTAAACAGCTGGAGACAGAAAATTGGTTTTCCAAAACGGGGCGTAGTCGCAGCTTTTATAACAGTACTCGTAGTTTTTATTCTCATTTCTATAATTGGAAATTGACATTCTTAAATAATTCGAAATAGCTGATACTTTACACTATTTTCTCTTTATTTTATTTGTGTTCAATTTTCTAGTTTTTCGAAATTTAATTCAAACGTGACTATGACAATGACTGCGTCTACGCCCCGTTTTGGAAAGCCAATTTTCTGACTCCAGCTGTAAAGTCTAGGACTTAGCTAAATACCGAGCTCGGAAACTGGCCCTTAGTACATTCGAGTTATCTTAGGGGGTCCGTCCTCCTGGTTGGCAGCACTAAAATACAATTCCATCCATTGAAGTGAACTAACACTAAAATTAAATGCATTGATTGCAACAGGTTCACATAGGTGGAATGGAGCTCAGCAAGTAGTGTCCTCATTACGATATACTATCCCTGCTATCATAATGATAGGTATTACTTGATTAAAATACCACTAAAATACAATAATTATTGATTCTCTACATATGTAGAAAAATTAGATATTATTTTACCAAGTTAACAGAATTCTTAATAAGAACCACCTGAAAATGATGTATCATGCTCTAGTCAAATCAATTCTGCAGTATGGCATAGTTGTTTGGAGAGGCTGTTTCAACTGTCATATTGCTGAATTATTTGTAGCACAAAACTGATAATTAAAACTATATTAAGCAAACCCAGGCTCTATCCAACGGATATGGTTTTTAGTGATTTTGAGGTCATGACTAGACGTCAATTATACATAAAAACCGTAATTGAGTACTTAATAAAATATAGATCCGATTTTCCTCTCACAATAAACTCTACTCTTGATTATTATAATCTAAGGGCCACTGCTAACAAATATGTAACCTATAACACTAATATTGAATGTATAAGGAGGCAATTAATTTACATAGTTACTAAAATAATAAACCTCATTCCAAATCACTTTCTCATGGACGATAAGACCAGCGGAAAAATTAAACTGGATATAAAAAACTGGACATACAGTAATTTCTTCTTCCATTTAGATATATGACTCGAGATTTCTGCTCCAGCATTGTTTTTTCATTAGTTTTTTCATTTTTCAGTGGACTCGCTTACCTTTATTTTGAGTACCTATTCCTCTGTTTTCTTCCTTCCCCCCATTTCTCCCTTCCTTTTTTCCTCATTACTTCTCTTCTCTTCTTCGCCTGCCTATTACATGGGAAACCATAGTTGGCTAGGTATCTTCCTCTCTTTTTTTTTCTCTTCTCCAACACACCCAAACACTAAGCCCATGTTTTTTTATATTTGTAACATTTTATTGTGTTTTATTTGTTTCGTAAATCTTTGTAATTTTGTTTTGTCTTGTTTTGTGTGTTTTTAATAAAATAATAAATAAATAATTTATTTCAACAGGTTCACATAGGTGGAATAGAGCTTAACAAGCGGTCGCGCGCCCTGGGCCAAGGCCTGAGAACGGCCGACACGAGCTACAAGGGCTGTCTGCGTAATGTGGAGGTCGACGGTCGTCGGCTGGGCATTCCTCAGGCCAAGGTCACTCAGGGCATTCTGCCCGACTGTGTGTGGGTGTACCCCTGTCGGCAGCAGCCCTGTGTGCCGGAAGCCACCTGTCTGCAGCTGGGCGTCAACTCGTTTCATTGCGAATGTGACCGGCCGCACTGTGTCAAGGACGACTTTGCTAGCTCCTATAAGGTAACAACAAATCAAGAACCAACTAAGGGTCATATGCACCTAAACACTAAACCACGATTACTTGTATGGACGCATTCATTCTGATGAGTAACATTCCGGGATTGAACTATCAGCTTATTTATCTTCGTTTAAACTCGTTATAATGGCAGTGTTTGATTAGCAATTGTATTTCTATCCTAGTCTATCATTCAACAAAGCTGATAGCGCTGTCTCTTTCTCGCTTCGCTCTGTTGCCAGATCGTTTTTTAACAATGTAGAAATATAAATAACTAACAAAATATTTAACCTAATCTTGATTGAAAATTCATAATTAAATCATTGAAAAATGTAATTTCTTGCTCAATTAAATAATAATTGATTTTTAAACGAGAATGAACAGTCAATATTACATTAATAAAACGGTATCAGTTACCCTCCATAGAAGGCATTGACAAGACAGAGGATCGGCAGCGTTGTTCTATCTTTCTCCACTACCATTATAACGTGTACCTCACTAAAGATGGCTTACTCCTCACTAACTATTGAAAACGTCCAGAAAGGTATCTTCATAATTGTAATTGTTCATTATACAATAGACAAGAAAATTACATGTTGAAGAACGTTCAGAATAATGTAGAGATTGTTCTTTGAATACATATAAATCAGTAGATACTGCTTATAGATGGTAGTTAAATAGATAAAATATCAATGTCATACAAATCAAGCATATAAGAATCATATCTTCAGAATCACAAAATAAAGGTTAATTCATGTTAGACTAATTTAGGTTAAACTAAATAGGTTTTCTTTCTCAGATTGATTCACTTTTCATTGAATTTCCAGTATTAACAGTTGGACAGTCATTTGTTAAGAATATAATACTATATATAATTAAAAATATAAATCAATTTACACCACAAATTAGAACTTACGATTTCCGTATGCAGGATAATTTCCAAATCAATAGAACAGACATGACTGTATGCCGGAGACAATTCTCTTACATAAGTAATAGACTGATCAACCTCATACCAGATAACTTGATAGCAAAAACTAGTATTAAAAATATAGCAGAATGGATGAAGTCAGTGAATATCTCGCAATTTATTCACACATAATGCACTAGTAAATGCCACCTTCACTTAATTATCCTATATCTCTTTTATTGCAGTTACCTTTTTATTTTTCCAAACCTCAAATATATTTCCTCAGATTCATTCTCTGTCTTCTACTCTGTGATATTTAATTTATTTTTCTGACCACAAATATAATAATATTGTAATATTTATCATCTAAGCCACATAAAGGAATTCATCATTCAGTAATTAGGCTACATATATATTTTATTGCTTCAAATTACACTTTTGAATTTACTTTTCCTTTCTATTTATACTATGCTTATTTATATTTCCTTTCATATGTATATTCATTCTTGTTTCATCTATTCATTTCTTCATTGAATTTTTTTATATTGAAAATTAATATTGATATTCGCTGCCAGCACTCAAACTTCGGTTTTACAGGCTGCGCCAAACATGTTATTTTGTTTTGACTAAGTTGTTTTCGTGTATATTTAAATATTGATCAATATGTTTTTTCAACTTTGTATTGAGGATTATTATTTTTGTTGTGGCGAAATAAAATTTGATTTGATTAATATCTGAATTGTATATCCAGGTATTCTCGAAGGCTTCGCTGCTGGAGCTGGTTGAGATAAGTCCGCTGCACGTGTCTGAAGGAGAGAATGCGCTGCTGACGCCCTATCACGTGAATGTGATCCTGGACTACGCCAAGTATGGCGTGAGAGACTCTGGAGTGCTCTTCTCCACCATTGGTGCTCCGAAGCACGGTCGGCTGGCTGTCGAAGTATGGGAGCGCGGAGGCACCCAACAGATGTTCACTCTGCTTGATCTTTCTAAAGATAAGGTATGGTAGAATAAGTATAAACTATTATTATCAATAGAAAGGCAATTATTTTTTATTCCATTTGTCATACATGACATCAGAACCTATTCAATTTTTGAAATATTATTTTGTGAATTGGAAATCTGGTCGCGGATTTAATTATTAAATATAATTGATAAAGCGAGAAGATCTCCAATGTACAAAGATGAAACGTGTGTTTTATCACGTTTCGTGAAGGCAATATTATGGGTTTTAGCTCCATGCTATGCAAACAAGAGTGAGTTGACTTCTGGTCTGTGAATCAAGGCTGAATGTGTTTTTTCACATAAATAGATTTGGAATTTTTCTTTCGTGGCCCGTATACTTTGAACCGTTTGTGAATTGTTGAGTTAAGGCATTGGTTACCTGAAGGATTCTGTCTTGAGAATTCAATTATAGGCTGTCGCAGTCCGGGCAGTTTAAACCTACATAATTGTGTTTTCAGGATTTGAATCTTGTAGGGAAAGCTGGTGTTTTTGATTCATCAACTGGCAGAGTTTTTTAAATATTTTTTTTAATTTTAATTTCGGGAGTGTTTTAACTGGACCTTTGAAGAACAGGCCAAAGGATTTTGTTAAGGTAAAGTAAGATCCATAATTCTAAATAGTAATTTTAGTTTTTTATTGTTATTATTATCATAAACTGAACGACCACAGATCAGCAAAGCGAGTAGCTCCTGAAATATTCATCTGATTATTATTATTTCATAATTTCTAATTATAATTCTAATTTTTGTAATAAATAATTTATTGATTTTGTTTTAAATATCAAAAACCTGTACGAACTTTTCTTGTTTATCATTTTCCCACCTTTACATATTTGGTGAAGGCATATCTTGCTCTCACATTCCTCTTTTATGCTAGTATTGTAATATAAGAAGGGTACTTGAAGAATCTATTGTTTTTTGTAGTTTTTATCGTCTTTAGATGATGTTTTGTTGAGTATCTTTGGAGATCAATATAGAAAAACTATTTGGATTCTTTTACTCCACTAGATTGTTATCGTTTTAGTATGTTTTCAATAACTATAATGACATCCCTCAAACATTTGCAAATGAAAGAGCACATCATTCTCTTTCATCAACTGGGCCAGTTAGAAAACGTTGAAAATTGGATTAGTATGGCTGTTTTGGAAAGCCCTTGTGGGAAGGTCCTACTTAGTCTGAATATATAATATAAGCCATCAATAAAAAACGATGGCAGCACTCGTCATAAAATCATAATTTAATGCATAATAATATAATAATAATATTCGTATGGATTTTATTGGTGGGGAGTTCCTGACGGAAGTTAATACATGTCTATCTATTTGTAATCAAACTAGTCAATAGACATTCGCCAAAAACTTCATAGATCATAAACATCATCATTTTCATGATGATGATGATGATGATGATGATGATATGAATCATCGAGAACCTAATGATTATAATAATTACATGATAATAATCATTATCATATTAATCATGAAAGCTTAAAAGAATATTCATTCTTATCAAAAAAATACTGAAAGTGTTTTTGTGGAACGGTAATGATTTTAAAAATTTGTAATTCTCTATGGATCGGTTGCTCAAAAGCCTGTTAAATTTAACCCGAGATTTAATGCCACTTGATCCAATCAGAACGCCTTCTCTGATTGTCTCTAATGATTAAAATTCTACTTTAAATCATTATTAAAATTTAACCTGCTTTTGTGCAAGCAGGCCTGAGTTTTTATACATTAATATCCATTTTATAGCCTACATCATCAAAATCATAGGGAGAGGAAAAGTAAGGTAACCTTGTACTGCTCCTCTCACAAATTCAGATATGGTTACACATAGTCCGAAATAGATAAAGTCTTATAGTTCTCCACTCCACAAAAGTTTAATGAATTCATATTCTCATATTAATCATATTCATATTCTCATCTTATTTATTCTGTGGTTATTTATTCAATCAACATAACACAACTTTCATTTAAGTACAACAGTCCTAAGCTCAAATGGTTTCAATTCTTATCTCTTTTCTGTATAGGGCTACTTGTGATATAAATATAAAGAAAATAAAAATCTCAGTACCCTTTTTTTGAAATATTTTATCACTACATGTTTCGGACATTTATGCCATTTTCAAGTGATATGAAGTAAATAAATTTCAATTCTAATTGATACGACAGTCCAAATGTAGCTATATTGTGTCATATTGACATTGAACGTGGTTTCAGGTTCGATACGTGCACGATGGCTCGGAAAGTCGTAGTGATAGCATTGAGATGGAGCTAGAACTGTCTCCCGGCTCAGGGTTCGTTCTGCCCGGCTACCTGCAAGGGAGACACCGGTTGGTACTACATGTCGACATTGAGCCACTCAATGATCCACCCAGCCTGCTCACACCTCCCAGCAAAGTGCTCAGGCTTGCTCAGGTAACAAGAAAATCAATTCGATTAATTTATGATGAGATTTTGATGTTCGATTAATCGTTAGAACCTTAACTAGAACCTTCCATTTTGAATTTCAAATAATAATAATAATAATAATAATAGCCTTTATTGGTCAAATATACAACAATTTGTTACAATAATATTTCTATATAAGTATTACATTACTGGCATTCGCTCCATGGATAAGATCCGTCCGGGGGGAGAGGAGAAAGATAATTATTTCCCCTTTTTTAAGTTGCAAAAAGTTATCAATGCTACATTAATTATATTTAAACGATATGGCAGAGAAGTTTTTTTATTATTATTTTTACTACAAAAGAAGATACGTTTTAAGAAAGCTTTAAAAGTTGAACTCCTGGATCAATGAATACCTGTACTGGCAAGCAGCCCTACAGTAGCGGCTAACATCTCTCCAGTGACTGCCATTCAGGTACCTCTTCAGCTCCTCTCTCGACAGCAAGCCTCTCCTCAAGTAAGCGCACCGTATCTCGCGTAGTATGGGGCATCTCAAATAATATTCTATCACAGGCTTGCTCAGGTAACAAGCAAATCAATTCGATTAATTGAATCGGTCTGAAGAGAAAGGGAACATGTCAAAAATCAGAATTTTCCAGGGGAGAGAGAAAACTGAATACAGATAAAAGTATTGATAATTTCAAGATTGTTTTTTGTCATTAGGGTGTAAACTCTTTCAAGACAACTATTTTAATCCAGTATAAGCACTTATATAAGATTCACCCCCTTAAAATTGAGTTTTTTTCAACTTCCTATTACTCATGATGATATTATAAATTATCACTCAACAACTTTTACAATAAACACCTCAACCAAAAGCAATCTAACCTCAAAGCAACGCGTGAATCAAAGGTAACTTAACAATAGCATAAAAATCACGACTGACAAACTGTTGATTTACGAATGTTCGGGGTTGAAAGGAAACAACATGTGTGTCATGACTAGTTCCCTTTCACTCCAGTACAGCAAAACAAAGAACAAACAAGTGCATTTGCATCAAAACATGTAATTACTTTCCTAATTACTTCCATAGGTAACTCGAAACTCGAGAAAATGTGATTATTTAATTGCAAACTTTTATAAGATGATTCACTATGAAGATAATATAGCAGACCTCGAATGTCTCCAGAGTTATTGTCCTGTCACCAGCTGGCTCAGATCTTTTTTATTTATAAGTAAACTAGAGATGCGCGTGAACACTAGCGTCAGGTTATCAATTTTCATAACGGCAAGGAAAGTTGTGTGAGTACGCCACACCCGATTTTTTTGTTACTGCCAATTTGACATTTTATAATTATGCAAATCTTGCTCAAAAAAGCAAGTTACAACTCAATGAAAATACCAAATTACTAGATTGAATTACAATGGCTGAAGCTAATTATTACTTCACCGTAAATATCAAATTATCGATGAAATTGTGATTGGTGTCTTAAATGTTACAAAGACAAAACAGAATAAATAATTTTGAATTTTCTACTCTTACAAAATAATGCCGATTTTTCATTTACATCTTTCCAGTATTATCTTCTCTCATTGTTGGATGACGTTTTATAAATTGTAACTAATTCTCTATTAAATGTATACCAGCCATGAATCATATTAAGTCTAAAAAAGTTTTTTTATATGTAATATTTGTCCTACACGATTCAAAATCAACACTTTTTTACTTGAAAGTTTTGAAATAATAATGAATTTAGTCTTAAACTCCAGAATAGAGTTGAGCGCACCCGTAAATACATCGTACTTAAATTCGTCAAAAAGAACGTTTAGTTTATCAACAATGTTTTTATAATTTATTGTTGTTCAATAACATGATAATTGTTATTCATAAACCATGACTCTGCTAAACTTAATACTTTTGTAAAAGAAGTAAGTCTGAATTTGAATAAGCTATCTAGAAACAAGTAACCTACAAATTGGTTAACCAATAACTAAAAATATTAATATAATTCAATGATAACTACCCTTGAAATTTATGATGTAGGTTAAAATTTGAATTGGAAAAATAAAATAACAAGTCTTTATTCGAAAAAAGTGATTATCAGTTGAACTATTAACGTTTATTCACGAAAAATTCCATTCAACATAGGGTTTTCAATGTAAACACGGGTTGAAGTGTACGCTTTTGAACAGCTGATCACCTG
>NC_052505.1:83554333-83591534 GCF_014356525.2 Nilaparvata lugens | reverse complement strand
GATAAGAAATCTTAATTTCCTCATATTTCGAATTGAAAAATCATTGCGTAGAATCAATTCAAACTATTTATTTGTGATAGGCCCGGCTGCACAACAGCCTGTTACATTTTAATCCTGATTAAATGCCACGAGAACCAATCAGAGAAGGCTTTTTGGGAACGAAGGCTTCTCTGATTGGCTCTCATGGCATTTAATCACGGTTGAAATTTAACATGCTTTTGTGCAACTGGGCCATAGTCTTTGAAAATACTAAATTGACAATGCCCATACTCATCACAATAAAAATACAACACATTTTATATCAATAAAGCATATAAGCCTTCTGAAAATCAAGTATTAAATTATAAACGATAAGGTAATCCACACAAGTAGAATTCAATTGGAATCTGTCAACAAAGGTTTCCAAGATATCTGAACTACAGAGAAATCATAGGCTAGAGAATGTAGGTACTATCACTAGGATTAAACTATCTACTCGAAGTTTGTTGGAAAATTTCAAGTATTCAAACTTTACTTGTACGGTACCTCTACGACGATTCTTGCATTGAATACTTACTTGTGACGCAATGATTGAAATTGAAACTGAATAATTATGCTGGATACTTTACCTCACAAAGCAATTTTAATTGACTTTCGTTCTCGCCTGAGATTAGCTTTGTGGATTAGATTCACTCTTGCCAAAGACATTCAAACATCGATTGCATAAATTTAGAGACAACGTTGTAGGAAAAGAAAGCTCACTTGTCAAGGTGAGGCTATAAAACGTTCTGACTGGAGATGATTATTGGAAATTGTTCACGTTTGAAGAGAGAAATTCTTCAGAATAATTTAAAGCTAATTAATGTATTTGTTAAAGCTGTGAACCCAGTATTGTAAATTGTGGAAAAGCTTAGTTTCTAGCTTGATTTTATTCAGAATATTGGATGAACACGTGTACTGATCTCCTAATTAGTGCTATCTATAGTATAAATTCTATATCTACTAGTATAAATTCAAATATCTAGCATTCCTATTAGAAAGCTGCGTATTCGCTGTATTACAGTACACATTTGAATCACTCTGTAATAATTACAGAATTTAGATCATTTCCCCGTTGTGGACAGAGATGATATAGAGCGTCGTATAAGAGAAGCAAAGACTGATTTTCATCAGTAAGTTAAATGTCCCTTCCTCAAGTAGTCTCAAGTTACAAATTAGGGAAAGATTAATAAGAAGCTGTATTTGGAGTATTGCACTCTATGGTTCAGAAACTTGGAATTTTGGTAAGGTCGAAGAAACAGCACTAAGCGCCGGTCTTCGAGTTCGGGATTTAGCTAAGTCCTAGACTTTAAACAGCTGGAGTCAGAAAATTGGTTTTCCAAAACGGGGCGTAGTCGCAGTCATTGTCATAGTCATGTTTGAATTAAATTTCGAAAAACTAGAAAATTGAACACAAAATAAAATGAAGAGAAACATTGTAAAGTTTCAGCTATTTTGAATTATTTAGTAATGTTTAATTTCGTCAAGGAAAAACGTTTCCAATTATAGAAATGAGGGAATAAAAGCTACGACTACTGTTATAAAAGCTGCGACTACGCCCCGTTTTGGAAAGCCAATTTTCTGACTCCAGCTGTTTAAAGTCTAGGACTTAGCTAAATCCCGAGCTTGGAAACCGGCCCTAAATGCCTATTAAGTATGGTGTTGGAGACGGATGCTCAAGTTGAAATGGACTGATAGAATTACTAATGAGGAAGTATTTCAAAGGGTTGAGGAATAGCGAACTATTTTGCGTATTTTATAGGACAGATGGCATTCTTGTCTTGGCCATGTATTCAGACACAACGAACTCACGTTAAAAGAACTGGAAGATAAATAGTAATTGGACAAAGAGCTCGTGGAAGACCCCGCCTACAATATCTAAAGCAAATTACCAAAGATCTAGGGATCTATAGCTACATCTAACTGGAAAGTACAGCTCTGGACAGAAAACGATGGAAAGCTACCTAACAATCGAATGATTGAAACTAAAGAAGAAGATGTGGTATATTTCTTATCGAGTATATATTTTTCCGTACTATCCTCAGCAACAAAACATTCCCATCTAGTATCCATTTGAATCATAATCAACTTCTTTTCTCCTTATTTTTCAATCAGTGAAGCGACAACAATAAATGCTCATCCAAGTTCACAGATACCTTGATTGCACTATTGAATCCTGATAAGCAAGTCATGAACCAATTGTCCTCCTGTATATTGTCTGTGTGAAATGGGATTACGTTCAAGTATTTGTTTCACAATTATTCACCATTTAAGGCACTCTTCACAGGCGGTAGTCTAGGACATCTGGAAGCTGAGCTCGGAGGAATTTTCGCTTCTAGAATCTTCTAAAAGAAGAAAGAAGCTTCCTTTTCCGATAGAGAGCTTGTGGGCTCTTATAATCTACTTCTCACTAGATTCCAGTGTTCAAATTGAATAAATACCACATGGGTATGAGTAAAACCTAATTTTATTAATTTGAAAACTAACGCAAATACTAAATTCTGAAACCAAATTTTCATTGGACAAGGAAAACTGTCACTGAATTCTATCACATGGAATATCCAAAGATATAGACAATAACAGAAAATATATGGCATTTAGCTTGTCTTATAACTATAAGCATAACCTTTAGCTACATTTGGACTGTTGTATAAATTAGAATTGGAACCGTTTTGTGCGTAAGTTAGCCTGTGGTACTTTTCTGTAAGTTGTGTAATTCTGAATGATTGAGTAAATAAAATAAATAAATAAGTAAGCTTTTTCAAATCAAATGAAAATTTTCACTTTGTAGTAACCGTGACTTCACTTTGACATATTCATAGACGTTAGTGGATGGAATTCGTTAAATATGCATTTTCAGTACCAAAAATTTATTGTAAGTTACGTTTTTAGTGATTTCATAGCACAAGTTATGTCGAATCTCATCGCCAATATCAAGAGAAGGCATGAGTCAAGATCAAGTATTTCAGTAAAAAGAAGAATAATCCGAACGATGGATAGTTCAGAATCAATTCTCGAAAAAAGATACAGTATAAGGAAACCATTTTTGAGTTAGTTGAGAGGTTTTACTGTTAACTGAGACAGATTCTGTAGTTCAAGGGACCGATATAATTAAAGGTGTGATAAAACTTCTAGTAACAGGAAACAAGAGAACTCTAAAAAAACAGTTCGGTCCAATAAAAAACTGTCTACTGGACCCGCTATCTTTCCTAATACATGCTCTAACTTTACTGCTCTATTTTATTGCCATTGTTAGGTCACCAAACTGTAACATAGATAGCCACTCCAAGATATTCTTCAGGTTAGATCATCCACCATAAGTCCCAAAGTCCCACTATTCACGTGTCTATTCGAATGGATGTGTTGGAATGAGATAGGCCTGGTTTGGGACTAATAAGTAATAAATTTCTACCAGATAGAGTGAGTGAGGAACTCACAGATAACATCGATCTCTCTAATTATTGAGACATTCGATTTCAAAGTTGTGAATCAAAGCCTCTCCCAAGTATCGTTAAATTAGATTGGTATGTGTAATATATATTTCAAAATAATATTCTATCAGGTCAAGACAGATTGTATAGTTCAAGTTCATCCATCAGAATTGTACAAAGGTAGCCAGCCCATCCCTCCCTACATCTTTGTCACCTCCTCCCCAATAGAGTGAATTTTGATGTAATGAGGATGACCTACAATAAATTAAATTTTCAAGGGGAAAATGTAATGACATTACTCCTCCCCAATAGAGTGAATTTTGATGTAGTGAGGATGACCTACAATAATTTAAATATTTAAGGGGAAAATGTAATGACATTACTCCTCCCCAATAGAGTGAATTCTGATGTAGTGAAGATGACCTACAAGAATTGAAATATTTAATGAGAAAACGTAATTAAATTGCCGTCTCCAATAATGAGAATGTCAATATATTCCAATGTCAATATCAATCATAAAGCGACAACCTCTAGCTAGAACATCCCTAGCTTAGGTTAGTCCAAAGTTTATGCTTATTGAAGATTTGAACTAAGAAAAAACATTTTAAGGTAATCTTGTCAAAAACGGCTCTTCGAAAAGTCGAATCATTGTAATGCCGTCATCGTATTTACTTACTTGATTTTCATTCATCATATACTTTACAAGTTCAATGTTCCACTTAACAAAGGTAGATGTGTGTGATGCCAAAAAAGATTCTATTTATCAATGATGCTATTGGTATGCTGCAATATTTCAGTCATAGTAAATAGAAGTGTACAGTCCATATCCATTCAGAAATGTTAGCTTACTGTAGATCTAGACTAATTGATTCAATCCAGTACTTCTTGACTACTATTTATATTGTATGAGCTGGCACTGTTAGGAGCTCTTCCAACCATCCCTGCAGCCTTCAACTGGCATAAGGCTGACAGTCTACTTCTCCTACAGTTGTGCCTTGAACCTGAGTCAAGAATTGAAACTAGAAGATCCATTTAAATCTTGTCGTAGGCTCTTTTAGGGACATGCAGTAAAACTGCCTAATCATAGACAATATTACAACCTCTACCGAAGTGTTTGGTGATACGTTCCGAGTTGCTGGGACTCATACCTTTGGAATTGTTGTTCAGGTGATACAAATCTCAACAAAAAACCGTAGATTGGCCCAATTTAATGCTCTACTGCCCATATAAAAGTTGTCTCTGTTTTTCGGCATTTCACACTGACCCGATTTTTATATATTCTCACACAAAATTTAATCAAATGCAAAGCCCCAACACGTGAAGAAGAAAACAAATATCGGGGCGGAAGAACGGCATATTACAGATGTCTTTTCCTTGTGACATGAATATCTCTCCAATTGTTAATTGGAAAGCTGCAGAACTGGTTCCCTTGTTGACGGCACACTGGAAAGAGATGGAAAAGGTGTTCGCAGAGTTAGATATTATACGGTGCGCTTTTTAAAACAAACATCTCTCAGAAGTGTGTGTGTGGTGGATCCGGTACCAATAAATAAAAAAGACGGGTTTTGAATTCACGAATGTATTTTGTTAACGCAAAGTTCATTCGATTCCCATATTATATTTTATCGGTTCATGTGTAGCATTTGTCACGATACGCCTTCTTCTCAACCTCATGAACAGATTGCTTTCGTACTGCTTGAACAACTGAGCCTCAATATTATTGATGCTGGGACTCGACTGTACAAGAGTTGTCGATCTTATAGTCGATCACACTTCAGACTTGGAGAAAACTGTTCTTCAGAAACTGTTTCTGATGTATTTCGGGGTAATGATGGATTTCAGATTGTTTAAGAAATTGCTCATAGAATTTTTGTGGTGCAGAAACACATAATAAGAGCATCCCTGGGTAAATCTAGACGCTATCCAAGTAATGAACTTTTTAGAGAATTGGGAGTGCTCACTGTTAAGGAGTTGTGTTGTAAATGTTTGATCCAATATGTGAATAAATGAAACGGCTCAACATGAGAGACACACATGAGAGAACAATGACCGTAAACCAGATAAGGATGGATCTAAATGTATGCAGGCAACAATTTAAATACAAAATTGATAAATTCATGTTCCTGATTCCAGCGAGGATTGCAGAAATCAGCTGCAAAAATATTATTCTACAGAACTAGATCACTGGTTGAGGGAAAATGGTGATATACTGGAAACTTTTTGATGATCTTAAATAATAGTTGTTTATCCCAAAACAGAAATAATAACACAAAAAACTGTTGACGCCGTTTGAATATAATGGAGTTTGGCGCTGAGTAGTTAGTTTCCATAATAATAAAAATAGTCAGAACAAATCGAAATAGTAATAGTAAAACATAAAAAACTAATAGCAATAATCAAAACAGAAATAATCACACCCAAAATAAAACATACATAATAGAAATAAAATTACTGTAGGCTACCTGGAGCAATATTTCAATAGTTTCGTTAGTTATTCATATTTTGGTCGTGCTCCGTTTGTTTGTCTGAATTATCGATACTATTGATTGAAGTATGCAATTCAAATATTGATTATTAATTTATTAATATAACAATTGAAATTGAAGGGGTGTTTTTGATGTTGAAATTGCTAATATTATCAAGTGATTTTTTTATATTAAGAGGATGTCAATGTAATGTTGATTTTTTGTTTCGAATTCAGTTTTTAATTTTCTGATTGAATGTTAGGCTAAGTGAATTTTTCGAGAGGATTGTCCATGTAATAGGTACTGTTTCTTTTTGCTTCTTCTACTTTCGTTTTAGTTTTCAAATTTCTAATTAAATTTCTAGTAAATATTGTATTTTAGTTTTATGAAATAGCACAACTCGCATCCGCGCTCAGATTCTTTTTTGGGGATGCTAATTTTTCCATAAAATTGTATTTATATTTATGTTTGTGAAATGTATTTTGAATGGAAATAAATTTGATTTGATTTAGCAAAAGACTTCATTCCAGAAGGTACAATTCAAAGCGTCGTTGGTCATCAGACAAACCAATTTATTCTTTAATATCATCACGCCTTTTTCTCTACCACAAGATTACTAACTAGCTAACAAGATTATCTTGAAGTGTCTTGCACTCACACAATGCTCGTTTCTAAGCTTAGTGCAACTTCATGAGCTTAAGTAGAAATCATCTAATGTAGCTATCATCATCATCATCATCATCATCATCATCATCATCATCATCATCATCATCATCATCATCATCATCATCATCATCTAGCTAGTAGCTATAGTAGATATCATCATCTGTGGACAGATCAAGAATAAATTTATAGAGTTGATACATTTTATTTTCTGTATCTCATTTTATAGTCCAAGAACTAATACTATCCACGAATCCCATTTATATTCACGACATCCGTAAATTTGAATTTTAACTACCTACCTGAAACGATTGCTAAATATATGTTCAAGAGTCCTTCCCGCTCTTTCCTTTCATGTCTTCATGAGACAAGAAGTGTCATCTCAAGCCCATAATCAAGCAATACAAACTTATCATGTCTTCTAGAAGTTTAAACTCAGCTAACTGTAGTCCCACTAAGCGTAATAAATGATAGAGAGCTGTTAACTGGTCTGAATTTCAAAATAAAATTTCAATAATTCCAAAAAAGGAGTTGATGAGTACTTGTGAATGAGATTTGAACCAGAATATCATAGAAAAAATTATTATTGGGATTCTATATTTATTATGAACAGGTTATTATGCATAAATCAGCCTCACACGTTTTAGTCCCTAGACGTAAAAATCTGTTAGAAAAAATGGCTGGAATCGTTCAACCCTAGAGCAACATGACATTGAAATTAAACCTTTTTGAAATTTACCTTGTAGGCTACTCCTTACACATAGATGGACATAAAAAATAAACTGAAGTTTTGGGAGTATATTTTTATATATTTTAATAGTATTTTTCTTATATTATTCTTAGATGTTATAATATTGAATTACTATAATAAATTGTGTATGTTTTTTGAGAGATAAATTTCAATTTGATTTGAATTTGAAACCTCAATCTTACAGGCTACCATGCAACCTCAATCTAATCAAACATAAAAACTGTTATCATTGTTCTTTCAATGGGGTTTTTATACTATCTACCTCTCAGTCTCAATAAAGGATAATCTAATTATTCAAACTCGAATTAGGACCTGGAGTGATTTTCTAGGAAAATATCATTCATCACTTTATTAAGTGCCTTTATGAATAACTTTTTCATGCAGATCTTTTATTGGAAGTTTAATTTTGAAATTCCAGTTCCGTGCTAATTGATCGAATTCATCATTCCTCGAATCCCAGAGGCAAGAATGTTATTCATTACCAGCCCTATCAATAAGTAAGTAATACGAACTGTATTCATGAAGATCATTTTTCATCGCGAAGATTGCTTCGGCTGTTATGTTGGTTTATTTTTGTTAATGGGAGGGAGTTGCTCATGCAAACTCGTAACTATAATTAATTGGTGATTCAGAGAAGCCAACTCCGAGAAAGAACAGCGCTCCCCGCCATATTAGGCTTCGATTCATATAAATGCAGATTGTCGTACGGTTTATTGCAGATCTTTTATTTACTGTGGCTATAACAATTGCCATTCCCATACTGAATGCAATCAGTAGTGACCGGAAAAGCGAATTTATTCCAGCGTTCCCAATTCGAGAAACCATAACTCGAAACGGGAACAGACAATTTATAAAGGTTTGCAGCTTTATTTCTAATCGCTTCAATAAGCAAGACTGAATTTAAACTAGTTGTAGACGTTATTAGAAGAGTGTCTATGCTCCGTTTTGTTGATTCAAATGGAACGTCTACTCGTTAGGAACAGAATCTCTGACTATATTTGTAATCGAAGTATTTATTTGAGATTGGTCACAGGTAAATTAATCGGAGCATACATGACTTTGATACCATTTTTTTGTAACGGATTGCTGTTTGATAATTACATTACAAATAACGTGAGAATTCAACCTGCCAAATGTACTTTGTAGTCGTGAAACCAATCAGTTCAGCTTCTTATTCGGGCTTTGGTAATTATAAATAATTGATTTATCAACTTTCACTTCATTAACACGATGATGTTACTTTTATTACCATTTTATTACACGATGGTGTTTTGCTAACATTAATTCAAACATGCTCGTATCATTGAAGAGGAAATAAATTATTTTTAATTTGAACTTTATGTCAGTACTAGCCGTCAGGCTCGCTTCGCTCGCCATATCCGTCTAGCCAGGGGGCTCCGCCCCCTGGACCCCCGACTGGATCGTCCAACAATGAGATCAGCAGGCTCGCTTCGCTCGCCTGCATTTTTCATTTGAGCATTTTTATCATATGTTAGGACAATACAGTCGGGGGTCCAGACTAAACGTCTGGCTAAACGGATATGGCGAGCGAAGCGAGCCTGACGGCTAGAAATATAATATTCCCAGGATTGAAGTAGCAGTGCCCAATCAATTTTCCGCGATAAATGCATTTAAATCTTCAACTTGGTGCCAACCTAACAAAGTCAACTCAACTTAATGCCAACCTGACAAAATTATTAATTTAGTTGCCAGTTAACAACTGTTTCGAAAAGGTACTCTATCTAGATTATAGTTCTATAGTAACATATGATATGGAAATTTCAATTATAATTAAGAGATAGGGAGAAGAAGAATATACATGCTAAAAGACAAACTTTAAACCCTTAAAAACAACCATTAGAGTTAAAATATTGCCAAAAGATTTCTTAGTGCGCCTCTAAAGGGCCAACTGAACAAACCTACCAAATTTGAACGTTTTTGGTCCGGTAGATTTTTAGTTATGCGAGTGAGTGAGTGAGTGAGTGAGTCAGTCAGTGAGTGAGTGCCATTTCGCTTTTATATATATAGATTATTTATTTATTCATTTATCATTCACAATCAACTTAAGGACAAAGAGACAAACTACAATCCAAAACTTCTTTTTATCCCAATTTCATAAAATAAATTGTCCAAATAAAGGCTATGTGAAAGTTTTCAATTCTTCACTAATTTCCATATTGAAACAAAACACTACATACATTTTCAATTTTTTAATTTAAAAGCTTAAACCTTTATACGACATCTTTCATGAATTTAAAGTACATAGAAGAGAACCAAAATATAGACACTCATCTACTTTTGTTGCTCAGTTGAAACGCCAATCAGTACGAGTGACTGATTGAAATTCGTTTAGGTTTGATTCTCACTCATCCTCTTATTCTCCCTTAATACGATCTCATTATCCATGCACAGTTTTCAAATTGTCACACACTTATTAATTCATCAATACAATGACAAATAACAATTTATAGATATGACTGGGCGAGAGCATGTGGATATCATTAAAAAAATTGATATCCAAATTCGGGAAGGGAACAGTTTTGGCTTTTAAGCCTGTTATTCCTTTCCCAATCATTCATAGTTGAGAATTATATTGTAACTATCAATGTATAAATAAATAAAATTTTCTTTACTCGACTTTCAGGTAAGACGATAAAAATTCAATCAATAGTTGAGTTCATAGTTGAGAATAAAATTATATTGTAACTATCAATGTATAAATAAATAAAATCTTCTTTACTCGACTTTCAGGTAAGACGATAAAAATTGCATAACTAAAATCGATTACTGCTAGAATGCTCACTCAATTATCATACTGCCGTATATCATTGACACAAGTGATACTAGTAGTTCTGTGAACAGTAGACATCACGCAGTTTTCTCATCCACAAGTATCTAGTGTCACCTGCTCACCGGCTTCTCCAGATGTCTGTATAATGCATGCAATGGATAATCCACTTGTCAGCTGATTGATTATGAATCGTTCTATAGTCTGATTAATCCTATCTTTAGAGTAGATGATATTATTGTAGTGATATCGGAGTATGGAGAAAATTCCTTTTCCTTTCATATTGTCCTTGAAATGCAAAATTTCAAAAACCTTGTGTATACATCGACGCGCAGTTAAAAAATAATTATTCCTGCCAAATCTCATAGAATTCTATCATCGCGTTTGGCCGTAAATCTTTACATACATACATACTTGTATAGAGACAGACGAAAGAAAATCAGAGTTGAAACATAGACCTCATTACGTTCGGTCAATTATTCAATTCAATGGATGTTTAAGGATGTATGTTCATAAAATCAACAAAAATATCACATCCATAATCATAGAATGTATCTTAACATACTATTTCAACAACTACACTTCATATTAAAAGTCATACATTGCATTACTCTTATATTACCAGACTTATGTACTTCTAGAATCCATAGGTAGCCACTAGAGATCTACTCACGTTGAAGTTTGAAAAAGTAGGGTAATCGATTCAAAACCTGAGAACAAGCTATTATCAGTTCGCTCGAAAAGCAGATTTATGAGGCATCAGGTTATCGCGAAGAATTTAGACTAGGGAAGCTTCTTCAATGAAACAACAACAATGTAGTAATTAACTCCTGGAAAAAACGGTGGGCGTTGTCAATCCCCAATTCATCAGTTGATTTGTGCATTGATTTGACAGTTCGCGGTGTTATAGGCCTATATTTAAGCCGACATAAATCATCACAATTCAGGTTTCCAAATTGATAGATCCATTAAAGGTCCTTCCCAAAGTGTGAAAGATTGGATTTCACCACTGCACTCTCAAGGCTAGCCTAATCATCGAAGGGTGATAGTTTCAAATAGCTGCATACTTTTCGAAAGCACACTCTCCACTTAGTAGCAATCTTGAACTGAAAAGCGGAGCAAGATGAAAGACCGCTGTTAATGTTGCATTTTAACGATCAAATTATTAAAATGAGGCGGATCATCCAATGAGTCCGGTAAAATTTGGCGGCCCCAACTTGATTGAGGTTCATACTATAATAGCAGAATCTACGAATCAACATCCCATCAGAGAAAAATTGCTGTAACCGAGTTTTTGTAGCTAGCCTAAAACCCTGCACCACATCGATTTCTGTTCGTTCGATTTTTTGCCGTCCTTATGAATTCTATCAGATTAAACGGAACTTGACAAACATCATCTGCTTAATCTAATAAAAATTTTCAAGGACGGCAAAATATCGTACGAACAAAAAACGATGTGTATGTACAGGGCTTAAGACGTACCTCGAGAAGTTTTTATTGAACTCACAGATCAAATACAGATTCTTCTGGTTCAATGAATGTACGGAATCCACGCAAATATTGTATGATGAAAAATTGGAGTAACAAAACATGTTCTATTGTCATTGAAAACCTAGTTTTCAACGAGCGTTGAATCGTAGTTTCCAAGATATGTTAATTGAACTCAGAGATCAACTACTGATTCAATGAATGTACAACATTTATTTACATAGTATGATTTGAACTCAGAGTAACAAAACATGCTCCATAGTTAAAAAACGTAGTTTTCAACCAGCGATGAATCGTAGTTTTCAAGATAATATGTTAATTGAACTTAGAGTTCAACTACAGATTCATCTGATTCAACGAATGTACCACATTTGCGTACATAGTACGATTTGAACTCAGAGTAACAAAACATGCTCCATGTTTAAAAAACGTAGTTTTCAACCAGCGATGAATCGTAGTTTTCAAGATATGTTAATTGAACTTTGAGTTCAACTACAGATTCATCTGATTCAATGAATACGACTTGAACTCAGAGTAACCAACCATGCTCTATAGTTGAATAACGTAGTTTTCAACCTCAAGACAGGTTTTATGAACTCAGAGATCAACTACAGATTCTTCTGTAATGAACCAGAAATGTTATCGGAATGAAATAGCCACACTTGAACACGTGACGTCGGCCTAAGGAGCTAAGGTAGGTTCCTCAGGACGGCGGCCTCTTCCTTTATGACTGAATTAAACTCCCACTGGGCGTGCCTCGGCGCTGGAAATGTGGCCGAAATTGCTGGCCCCACTTTTGCAACAATAAAAATTTACGACGACAGCGGCGGTCCAGCCTGGGCATCTCGGCACATCTCAGCACTCGCTGATCGCTGATGCCGACGACGAGTGTTTACTCTGAGCAAATTACGGCTTACAGCATGCACACACTACCTGTCATAACTGACCAGCCCACACTCCAACCAAGATGCGTGGATTTATTTACGACCTACAACAACTGGCTCACTCATTTGCATCTACCGTTGACATCAACTTCTGGTAATGGCATTCTGAGAAAAGCAGTGCGGGAGCTCGGGGATTAGAACACAGTTTACGGAATAAAGCCACCCATCAACTACTGATAATGGCATTCTGAAAAAAGCAGAGCGGGGAACTCGAGGATCAAGAAACAGTGTACGGGATTAAGCCACAAATCAACTACTTGAATGAATGAATGAATGAATGAATTAATTAATAAATGAATGAATGAATGAATGAATGAATGAATTTTATTTGCCAAAAACAAAATACAAAAAATCTTTAAGAAAAAAAAGTATAACTATATGATACTGCACTTACCTAAGATACATACATAAAAATTGAGGAAATGTTTATTTATTTACTTAGAAAATAATAATGAAAATATATCCTCATTCATGATATTATTAGTCTAATGAAGATGTATTTTTTTGCTCACATGCATGAGTAAAGTAGGTGAGACAAGAACACGGGCAAAAGGAAGATTCCTTGTGCACCAGTGTGAGTCGTAAAATCAGCTCATCAAAACTTCATATCCTATTATATCAAGCGAGCAATTTATGTATTTATATATTTGGTTATTTATGTTTAACGGATCTCGGAAACGGCTCTAACGATTTCCACGAAATTTGGAACATAGTAGGTTTATGACATAAAGATTTCGATTGCACTAGGTCTCATCCTTGGGAAAACTCGCTGAACAACATTAAATGGATAATTCATTCTTGGCTGAAACAGCTGTGGATAGTAAAAAAGTGAGTGAGCGAGTGAGTATGTGAAAAATCAAAATATCGCATCCCCGAAATCCATAAGATGAAGTATAGCCAGCTGCGAAATATAAACACGATCATTTTAGAGAATTGTGTTCTGTTTATCAATAAATAAAAATAACGAGCGAAGCTTTATTTTAATAATAGTTATTTTAATTAATTATTTTAATATTAATTTCATTAATTATGAAAAAAACAGTGCGAGGATCTCGTAGATTGAGATGTAATGCTACCCTAAAACACAATAAAGATCGCGAACATCATGCTGTCCTACCTTCAATAACAAAAAAAAACTTTTGTAAAGCTTTTAACAGAGATGTTGAGCTTCCTAACTAGTAGGAAAGATACTCTTTAGCTTCAAGCTGCGTTTACACCAAAGTTATTAGCAAAATGTTAATATTAATATTAAATGTTAATATTAACAAAATGTTAATAACTTAGTCCTTATAGATTCTATTAGATTGAACGTGAATTGACAAGCACATATGTTCATCATGTGTATGATAAGTTATGATTAACAAAATTAACATTTTGTTACTAACTTTGGTGTGAATGCAGCTTATGAGGCAGCCTGCCAAAATGATAAATGAATCTCTTATCTTGACGAAAGGTGATTCATACTGGATAAGTATTTGTATTAGGTAGAGTAATATAATATAGTAGTAAGGTATGAATGGGAGAGCTATCAATAATTTGGAATTCACGATGGAGATTAAATCTAAACTAAATCTTCGAAGATCTAAGAAACCAAGCAAGTTGAATGTGAATTGGTTATTGTAACAAATACTATTTAAACAGTACTTATTGATTGGTGTAGAGACAGTCACAAGTCAATCCGAAGTGGAGGAACCGGTGCAGAGGTGTTCACATGAGGGGGAAAGAGGGTTTGACTAATGCACAGGCTGCGTCTGAGACTATCGAGTTTTTTGTGGTGTCCAAATTTATTTATTTCAGAAGCCCTAAATTTGGGAGGGGGAGCGTCATCATTGGGCTTGGAGGGACCCCTGACTAGTCTATCAGAACTCAATCTAATTCAATTTTTGATAAAAATGTTGTACAAGAATGGAATATTGGAGTCAAAATGAAGATTTTCAGTAGTGGTGTAACACTATAATAATAATAGCTTTATTGGCATTCATGGAATGAACAAAAGTCTCTCAATTATTGAGGTGATTTTGGTTGGCAGTTACCGAAAAAAAATTGTGAATATATTGTAAATTTTGTTATTTCAAGATGTTTTTTTTCTGTAACACTATACAAAACATTATTTGTTTCTAAACGAACTATTGCAAACGGAAAATTGATGAAAGTTAATTGTCGTTGAAAGGTGTTGAATCAAGTAGAACGCACTCATTCTCAAATAAGTAAAACTGGTCAATAGAAATTGACACTTTCTTGTCAATGAATTGTAGCCGTCAATGGGGCCACTGAACGAAAGTGACCAATTTCCGTTCTTTTCTGGAATACGGAAATGTCCGCAGTCAACTTATTTAGAAAAGAGCGTAATTATTTTGTGTCGTAGACCAGTAGACTACTTTATACGGCAGTGGTCCTTGAAAAGTAAATTAGTTCTAATCTTGGACAGCTTAATATGTCCTAATGACACGATCTGGTGATATCAGAATGTGAGAGTGTTTTCATATCGATGAATGGAGAATCCATTACATATCCTATTATATTAATCGAGCAATTTCTGTATATATTTGGTTATATATTTATGTCCATCGGATCTCGAAAACAGCTCTAACAATTTCACGAAATTTGGAACATAGTAGGTTTAAAATTCGATTACACAAGGTCTCATCCCTGGGAAAACTCGCTGAAGGACATTAAAAGGATAATAATTATTCATCCTTGGAAAAACACATGATAATTTCTTCGTCTGTTGATAACAGAAGATGCGAGTGGTTGTGTGGGAGAGAGACAGAATTAAGTTCAGCTGTTGAACTATTGCAATGAATCAGCGGATCTCACGATAAGTATTATCTGGTAGATAAACCTACTTGATTAACATTATCTGATTTGTTGAGATGAAGAACGATATATTTTTATTCAAGATCCATTAGGCGTATTTTGTTATTTCAACAAAGTACCTATATAAAAATTTTGAATGTGAATCATTAATTTAGTTTTAAGTGATTAGTGATTATAAAATTTATTTTATGAAAAAATCTAAATTCGAACTTTCCTGTTTTCTAATGTTTGGACTGAAAATTGGAATTTAAAAGTGTATGGACTTTACTAAATTGTATGGAACCTACTTCTTGGACTACCGTATTTATTGTGCATGTATAAAAATTGGGGGAGAAACAGTTTTGGGCTGTGCCTGTTAGTCCTTCCCAATCATTTTAAAGAATTGTGTTCGGTTTATCAATAATAAATAAATACATAAATATGAACTATGCTTCTATGCTTTTGTATTCCGGAGCGAAGCTCAGTGCCCCGATATTGAGTTTATGAAAAAAATTATTTATTTATCGAACTCTAAAAATGAAATTAGTACTAAAATAATTGCATTTTTTCAGGTGAGTACCTGTTTTCATTCAACCGTAATCGAGTAATTGGTGAGTAATAAGGGTAGATCCACTTCAATCTGTGATATTAATTAAGAAAAAAAGATTGATAGTTTTGATCAATCGCAATTGAATTTTGTGAAGTGAACAACTACTTACAAGACTTGTTAACCTATTTCGGACTATAAGTAACCTTATCCTTATTTGGGAGAGGAATAGCTTATAGCTTTATTTGGGAGAGATTACCTTATTTTTTCTCTCCCTAACAATTTGATGATGTACTTGTTGTATGAATCAATAAAGTATAATAATTTGACTTGTTGCAGTCTCAAGCACATAATCGAACCCTACAACTCACGGAAAACGTCTTGCTTCAGACTTCCTCAATAAGAACTGATCATTGCTTTAGGAGGAAATTTAGAATTGAAATCCAATACGCTTTATTTGGGATAAACATTTTAATTGTTGCCTCAAAAGAGGAGAGAAATGCATCCCAACACACCAGGAAAATGAAGCCAACTAAACTCTGAGACTAATGAAGTACAGTGTTACCAAAAATGGGAAATAAGCTTGTAATTTGAGGAACGATTGCTAATTCCACAGATCCTAAAACAGTAAGCCAATGAAGAAACGAGTCAAGTAGGTCTGTCTGTCTTATGCAATGCCTGTTAGTGAGGAATTTGCTGTAGAGTGTAGAGTATTGTTCACAATACATAAAAAATAATTAGATTCTAGGTAAGTGGTAAGTGGTGCTTGTGTGGTAAGTTGTACACACCACACATGTTATCCAATGAAAGCTTTGAGAAATCGTTACAAAGTTGCAGTTCATCGAATAAGAAATGTAAATATTCTTGCCTATTGGAGAGTGGGTACTTTTTGCTGAAGAAGACTCCGAACCAGCTGAATTTTATGTGCAATGATTCTAAAATATTGTAGGCCTACAAC
This sequence comes from Nilaparvata lugens, assembly GCF_014356525.2. NCBI lineage: Eukaryota > Metazoa > Arthropoda > Insecta > Hemiptera > Delphacidae > Nilaparvata > Nilaparvata lugens. Next base: position 83,574,685 of record NC_052505.1, on the reverse strand, counting down.
TTGGAGAGATTTGAATTATTTGATCAGGGGAGAATGATTTTTTCACTGTTCAATGACTAGGGATTTGGAAATCACAGAAAATTAAAAATGGTTCTGTTAGTTCGATATTTTTTGGGCATTTTATAGAAAGCTTCAGAGCTAGGTGAACTTTTTAAATGATTCTGAAATATTGTACAACTTGGAGAGATTTGAATTATTTGATCAGGGGAGAATGATTTTTCCACTGTTCAATGACTAGGGATTTGGAAATCACAGAAAATTAAAAATGGTACTATTAGTTCGATATTTTTTGAGCATTCTATAAAAAGCTTCAGAGCTAGGTGAACTTTCTAAATGATTCTGAAATATTGTACAACTTGGAGAGATTTGAATTATTTGATCAGGGGAGAATGATTTTTCCACTGTTCGATGACTGAAGATTTGTAAATAACAGAACATTATAAATGGTACTGTTAGTTCGATATTTTTTGGACATTCTATAGAAAGCTTCAGAGCTGGGTGAACTTTTTAAATGATTCTGAAATATTGTACAATTTGGAGAGATTTGAATTATTTGATTAGGGGAGAATGATTTTTCCACTGTTCGATAACTGGAGATTTGTAAATCACAGAAAATTTTAAATGGTACTGTAAGTTCGATAATTTTTGGGCATTTTATAGAAAGCTTCAGGGCTAGGTCAACTTTTGTATTATAGTTATCGAATACTCCTGCGAATCATTGCACGAAAAACTCAGTTGTTTCGGAATTTATATTCTTGAAACATCGTCTGTTGGCTCGCATGATAACAGACCACCAAATAAGATTGTTTTAAATCGTAGATTTTACAAATTTGACGTTTGTTCAGGCCTCTAGTTACTAGATTCGGGAGTTTTAATGCGAGTCAACTTCACACCAGCCCAAAAAATTTGCTAAAAATTGTTGAAGATGTATGTCATGGATCGTTCAGGTTTGTTTTGACGAATATTGAAATTTGTTTAGGCTCCTGGATTCTTGATGGGTTATTACATAAAAACCCAATAAACTTGAGGCTGTGCAAAGGCTAGAAAAAACTTTTTACTGGTGTCATTTTGTAGAGTTTTTTCGTATACATCAAATTATCAAAATGAAAAAAATTTTCTCCGATCATTACTTTTCGAGATATAAGCGCATAAAGTTAAAATTTTTGGGACAGGTCATATCAAATTCGGTAAGAACTAAATTTATGAAATCTTGAGAATGAATTCTTCATCGTATTGTTGATTGATGAAAACAAAAATTTTCTGAGAATATCAATTTTTGAGAAAGTTATTCAATTCACCAACAATGACCAAAAATAACATTTAATTGATATTTTCAGAGAATATTCCAGATATTTTCAATCAACAATAAAATGAAGAATTCATCCTCAAAAGTTAATGGAATTATCTCTTACCAAATTTGAAATGACCTGTCCCAGAAATTTAAACTTTATATATCTCATATCTCAAAAAGTAATGATCGGAGAAAATTTTTTCCTGAGAAAACTTTTTCATTTTGATAGCTTGATAGTATACAAATCGAAAAACTTTGAAAAATGTCACCAGTAGAAAGTTTTTTTTAGCCTTTGCACAGCCTCAAGTTTATCGGGCTTTTATGTAGTTTTACAATCTATACTGTGCAAAAGGCTCTTAGTGCCATTACTTTGGTTAATTAAACTGTTTGTTAATTAACTTCCATCATACACAGACAAGCATCTCCGTTTTAGTAGGCCTACTTCTCCATTTCTTGAAAACAATACCACAATACGACTGTCATTGGTTGAAATTGCTGTCCTCGAAAATGGCGTCTGTGTGACTCCTTATAAGTGAACGACCAATGAGAGTGCAGGGGCGTTTAGTACGAAGGTGTTAGTCGTTTGTGATTGGTCGAAGAGTTGGAGTTGTTTGAGAGTTGGAGGAGGGATTTGTTTGGCGAAGTTCTGTTTTCGTTCGATAGAATGCAGCAGTTTATGGGACAATATTTCCATTTGGACTAATGAAATTGAAGGGCTTTCACTATGAAGGAGTTTTGAGCTATTTGATATTTTGAGATAGTTATTATTTTGACAGTAGATTAAACCAGAGGCAAATAAATATAAACAGTATTTTTACTCTATTATCAAAGTGGGTTATTGGAAGAACAAATATTATAAATTACCCAATTCAAATATAATAATTATTGTAGTCAGTGACTACTATGGTCAATTCTCACAGTTTTGGAGTAGCTGCATTATGAAATAAAACAAATCATATTCAGGTGCTCAGATGTGACATCCTCATGTCACGATTTCAAGATGTTCTAAATACACTATGTGCCGGTTGCACAACAGCCGGTTAAACTTTAACCGTGATTAATTCCACGAGAACCAATCAGAGAAGCCGTCTTTCCAAAAACGCATTCTCTTATTGGTTCTCGTGAAATTAATCACGGTTAAAATTTAACCGGCTTTTGTGCGACCGGGCCTATATAATATGCTGCTTCGTATACCAACACATATCGGTGTTTCCCATCATAAAAGTAAGTTATTGAAGGCAATGTACCTGTTACTAACTGAACTAAAACTAAATGAAAATTTTGGTTTTAGCAACTCTGAACTAATTTCATCCACAGATTCCTTTATCGACCGTGTTGAGTGATTTCGATGTCCCAGCTTTCTAAACTTATGATCTAAACTACTCTACTATTTTTAACCAAATTTTAGGACAGTTGTGAAGTTGGCCCGTACTAAATGTTACTAGTTCGGACCACGTTATAATGGCAGTGGAGAAAGATAGGAGAACAACGTTGCCGAACCTCTGTCCTGTCAATGCCTTCTATTGACAGTATTAGCTGATACAGGTTTATTAATGACATATTAACTGTTCATTCTCGTTCAAAATAATAGATTATATTTTATTAAGTAAAAAATTATATTTTTCAATAATTTCATAATGAATTTACATAATAAGATGAAATATTACTTACTACTCTGGTCTTCAAATTTATTTTATTTTAAGAGAAGTGCACTCCAATAGGGCTTATGCCTAGGTGTGCTCATATTTATTTTGCTTTTTGTTTTTGTCATCTGAAGCAAAACATATAATTTTCATTAGTATTTTTTTCTTGTATTGCTAGATGGTACAATGTTTTGTAATAATATTATGTTGTGCGGAATAAATTATTTTTTGAATTGAATTGAAATATTTTGTTAATTAATTATTAATTCTACATTGTTAAAAGACGATCTGGCAACAGAGCAAAGCTAGAAAGAGATAGCGCTATCCGCTTTGTTGAATGATAGACAATGATAGCAATACAATTGCTAATCAAAAACTGCAATTATAACGTGGACTTCACTATATCCAATCAAGGATTTCTCAGTCACATAATTTTTTTCGATATTTTAAAAAGTTTTTATAACTTCTCCTTGCAACGCAGGAAAATCAATGCATTGCTTTGAATATAGCAAGTATAATCTATTTCCAAATAATGCAAAAATAGATTCACGTATTGATACAATGAAATTAAATTTTGTTATAGTTTGGATGACTTTTGTGCATCAGGTAGGGAGTGGCTCAGACCCAAATCCTCTTTTTAATTGAGGATGTTGCACTTTCTCACAAAGTGAGCTGCACAAGCAATTTATCTTGAGATTCATGAATGGTTGAAAAATGAGTTGGACTGCAGGCTCTTCTACGTCAATTAGGCCTACTACTAGTGAGCTTCTTATCAGTGCAGTTGGCCCGCGCCGCGAAATAAATCACTCCAACACTTGCATGTCAAACTGGTCGTCTATTTATGCTGCAGCCCAACCTAGACATGCAATTAGAATCTGTCTTATCCACTTTTTCACCAGCAAAATTCCGACAACTCGCTCCAACACTCGAAAACAATTCTTGTTTCCTTCTGCCACTTCTTATTCTCCTTCTTGTTCCATTATGAATCTTTTCTCATCTCCCTTCTTATTCCATTCTCCACCTTGTTTTCTTCTTCTTCTTCTTCTCCTCCTCCTCCTTCTTCTTTTTCTTCGTCATCATCATCATCATCATCATCATCTCATCATCATCATCATCATCATCATCATCATCATCATCTCATCATCATCATCATCATCATCATCTCCATCATCATCATCATCATCAACATCAACATCATCATCATCATCATCATCATCATCAACATCAACATCATCATCATCATAATCTTCTTCTACTCCACCTCCTCCTCTTCCACCTCCTCCTCCTCCTCCTCCTCCTCCTCCTCCTCCTCCTCCACCTCCTCCTCTCCTCCTCCTCCTCCTCCTCCACCTTCTCCTCCTCCTCCTCTTCCTCCTCCTCCTCCTCCTCCTCCTCCTCCTCCACCTTCTCCTCCTCCTCCTTCTTCTTCTTCTTCTTCTTCTCTTCTTCTTCTTCTTCTTCTTCTTCTTCTTCTTCTTCTTCTTCTTCTTCTTCTTCTTCTTCTTCTTCTTCTTCTTCTTCTTCTTCTCCTCTTTGTTCCAACCTGCTTCTCCTTCTTCTTTTTCCTCTTCATCCCTCCTTCTTCTTCTTATCCCATTCTCCTCCTTGTTCCATCCAGCTTCTTTCTTGTTCATCCTCTTGCCAGCTTTCATTTCTGGTTGCATCGCCATTTTTAGACGAATGCAAACTTGGGGCTAATTTGCATGTTCCAAGGATGTAAGGAACAAGTTCCTGGGCAGCATGTGTGGATGGGCCGGTGTTTCTGGTAAAACTGTTTTGCAGATCGGCATCCCACCCCAGTAGGATGACTGGGCACCAACTAATGATTATCTTCATCTTTCATTTTATTACAACGTCTACCCATAGGGACCTCACAAAATATTATTCAAATCAAACAGGATTGAGAAGTGAAATGTGGAATGTGTTGAATCTCCAGTTCAAGAAATAGAAACTTGAATTGAGTGTTTTTTTAAAAATATTAAAAGCTTGTAAATTAAATCAGACGATGAATAATTTACAATGAATAAATGATTCAAATGAGTCAGTTACAATGAGTAACGAATAGAATAGATACTATAACATATACTATAACAGATACTGAAACAGATACTGAAACAGATACTGAAACAGATACTGAAACATATACTAAAACATATACTATAACAGATAATATAGCAGATACTATAACAGATACTATACATATACTATAACAGATACTATAACATATACTATAACAGATACTATAACATATACTATAACATATAAATATAGAACAGATAGACAGCTTGAATCAATTTAATTGTTTGTACTGATATTTTCTCATATTAGAAAAGCTTTGTCAACACAGAAACATCAACCAACAACTTTCTGATAAAGATACTGTATATTTTTTCAATAGGAACAATATAAAACATACCCTTCTACATACCCTTTTGATTTAGAACAGAGTTATTTTATCTAGAAAATGGCCAAAGTAGGCCGGAACTAGTCGTTGAAATGTTTAAGAACGTACTTTAAAAACGTATTTCAAAACGTAAAGTTGTTTTAAATAAAAAGGGTACTACATGTTTTATATTGTTTTTAATATAGTAGTCCATACAAGTGAAGTGATTTTATATACTTTTTGTATTTTTATTAAGTTGAATTGAAATATATAAATTCAAAACAGAACATCAAAAATATATTTTCAAAGGAATAGATAGCTCAATGTTATTAATTATTCCTGTATAAGAAAGTTAAGTGAGGAAAAATTATATCCATGAAGACTACCGAAAAACTATAATCATAAACTTCAAGTCCGATCACACATAATTTTCAATATCTGACACTTGAATGGGACCCGAGAACTCCCATAAATACCTTAATTAACATATTAATTAGAAGTTGCCTTTTTTGTAGCGTGTACATTGAAAGTACTGTAGAATGTGATTGAAACGTGACCCATGGGGCGTTTACAAAAAAATACACACAATACAACGTATACATACATATGTATACAATTATTATATATGCACACATTAAACGGAAAGGGAAATAAGGAAGAATGGTTCAAGCCATGCTAGAAACAAGTATTTGATATTTAAGTAAAAATTGAGATAACTGTGAAAGGAAAACCGTCGGCTCTGGGTAAAGGCAACTATTATCGTTTATTAATATTGTCTGTGAAGATGACCCCAGACGAAGTCAAGGTTGTGACTCGTATTTTATAGGTGAAAATATTGCAATATGCAATAGCAGCAGCAGCATCATTCGAGAAAGGTTGTTTTAGAATCTCGTTTTCAGATAATCTTCTCTTGCGATCCGCTATCGCGGGGAGGAGATTTCTAAACTCCTGGAGAAACTTGGCACGGAACTATTCAATTCAGAAGACCCGGCGACCCACCGGCTAAACCAAGCTTGAACGTTCACTAGGAATAAGTTGTAGCATTTACCGTTGCAAGTCTTACAAAAACAATACATATCAAATCTGAAATAATTGATCTGGAAATTCAGTTTTTCGATCTTGAATTCTCGTAGATTACTGATGACACAAATGTGAATTATTATAATAAATATAATGGACCATTAAACCTTTAGATTAATGGTTCCTTATATTTAATAAGTGCCCAAAAAACCAAGCCTCAATGTAATATTTTTAAAATAAAGACGAGGCCTACGTGAGAGTGAGAAAAGCTTCCCCCACAACTGAAATATATTTATAGTGAGGTCCACGTTATAATGGCAGTGTTTGATTAGTAATGTTATTGCTATCCTTGTCTATCATTCAACAAAGCGGATAGCGCTATCTCTTTCTCGCTTTGCTCTGTTGCCAGATCGACTTTTAACAATGTAGAATTAATAAGTAATTAACTAGTATTAACTAAGAAATAAGTAATTAACAAAATATTTCATCCTTATCATGAAAATTCATTATGAAATTATTGAAAAATATAATTTCTTGCTTAATATGGTTATTTTATACGAGAATGAACCCTTAATATTACATCAATAAACCTGTATCAGCTACCGTCTATAGAAGGCATTGACAAGACAGTGGAAACGTTTTTCTCCCATCTTTCTCCACTGCCTTTATAACGTGAACCTCACTATAACAATATGCTATGTTTGTAATGTGATACACAACATTGATTGACAGCTCTCATTTGCAAAGTGAACTGTCAAATTAATTTATTGAGGATTTCTTTGAATAAAAATTAAGATGAAATCAAGATTCTATATTCAAGATAACTTTATTATAATCCTATATTTCATACAACATAAAGTATTATATACGTGATTGACAGCTCTCATTCGCAAAGTGAACTGTCAAAATAATTATTGAGGACTTCTATGAATACAATTAAAATAGAAACAAAATTCTATATTCAAAATAACTTTTTCATAATCCTATATTCCAATACAACATTAATTATTATCCTATATTGCAATTCAACATAAATTATTAAAATCTTACCTCATGTGAGTCTGAATGATTGGCCGAGCAAGTGAGGTCTAAGATTCAAGACGACGGTTTGGCATTTCTCTTAATGATTAAATGTTTATATGTTTATATGTTGCGCATTTACGGCGAAACGCGGTAATAGATTTTCATGAAATTTGACAGGCATGTTTTTTTTAAATTGCACGTCGACCTATATACAAGGTTTTTGGAAATTTTGCATTTCAAAGATAATATAAAAGGAAAAAGGAGCCTCCTTCATACGCCAATATTACCGTAAAAATCAGACTATAGAATTATTCATCATAAATCAGCTGTCTAGTGGACTATAATACTACCCGTTCAAAAACATCGAACATCTTGAAAATTTATCTTTCCATCAAAGTTAGTAGACAGTTGACTATAATACTACCCGTTCAAAAACATTGAACATCTTGAAAATTGTATCTTTCCATCAACGTTGTAGACAGTTGCAGCCAGAACTGATAACAGCGCTCACACTCACATTCCGGGACGACACGTCACGGTACGATAGGACAGAAAGCTCTATATTTATTTAGGATTTCTTCTAGACATTTTAAATTGATAAATTATTTATTGATTTTTGATAAAACATAACAACAGGTCAATGTAACTTACTGAGCGCGAGGTCTACTGTTCACAGAAATACTAGTAAATTAAAATGTTTTGTGCCATCAACACTACTTTATTTCTGTAGTCCACAGGAAGTGATAACTTGAAAAAAATAAAGAATAAGAAATCATGATAACCATGAAGACAACTGGTTTAAATTATGTGTCGCGGAAAGTGATTCTGTTGATGAGGTGGTCAGAGGTTAACCACCTTACATATTATACTCACATGTTCAGTCGATCTATAGACGCAGATCGGAAGCAATAACTGAAGACAACCATCATATCGCAGGTGATCGTCTTGGAGTCAACGAACGGAGACATTAAATGCCTGAATTATGGCAGGCTTCGATAGGTTTACAGCCAACAAGAATATATTTTACAGAGGGTTGTGTAGCAGGGTCACATCCAATGACAGGATTTGTCTTGTCTGTTAGCTGGTAGAGCATGATCCGTTTTAAGAAGCTAGCGAACATACTCAGCAAGTGAATGAACGAGCATACGATCCCCGAGCTTCAAGAACAGAGCAATAACTCAGTCAGTCAGTGAGCGACAGTCCTCGACGATGAGTTACTACCTGAGTTAGTAACTAAGTAACTACTGTAGCCGCTGAGTTACGCGACATGACACGTGACTTGGTCGGTCTCCTGTGATCGTGGCCAGCAGTGCGTGAAGGAAGCACTTGTGGTCATTAAGCTTCTTGTGCTTCTCTACTCAGTCCAGTGGGCATTCAGGCGACAAGTGTTGATGCCATGAAAGCCAACCAACTTTGCTTCTATTTGCTTTTTAATTCAGCCTTGAACTGTCAAAACAGCTTCTGGCCAAATATACTATGCTGTATCATCAATCTTAAAAGAGATTGTTTTGATAGGTGTAGTAGTGGTGTGGATCCTCATTTGAGTATTGTCAAAATAATCTGTCTCCATCCACAATACCAAGAGTTCAATGTCTAGAACTATTTCGTAAAGAATGGTATTATACATTATATCAATGTATTTTCAATAAGGCAGCGACAAATAAGAGGGTAATCAGTATTGATTTTTAACAAGAAGTGTTCGTAAATAGTAAGAGTTTCTTACTTTCATCTCGGAAAAATAAAATGTAAGCCTAAAATGAGATAGAGGGAGTAAGAAGATGAAAAACCCATACAATAAGCACGATCCTCAATCATTCATCTATAACAATACTAATTTATTTTATAAAAGGAAAAATATCTGTTAATATACAATGCAATTTCCTTAAGGAACTTAGGATAATTTTATTGAAGCAAAAGTCAATCATGAATTGGTATTGTGAAATGGTATATCATGAAGTGGTAGATTCGCCATCAAATTGTCTTTTTTTCTTTAGAGCTACATTTGAATATGAGTAAAAATATAAATTTGAGTACCCCTTTTAAAATTATTTTTTCCTACAGTTACGTTGAAAAGTGGCCATTGCTGCACTGTTTACAGAACGCAAAGAATCACTTTTCCGCTCTAGTGCGGGAAAAATTTTTCTGCACTCCAGATTTGCAACATGGCAACGCAAAATACTTAGTAGGTTATATGGAGCAACAGTGCAGCAAAATCAAAATGAAGTTGGTAACAGTGACTGGGCTGCTATAAGTGAGCAGACGTGCAACGAAGCACAACGCGCTAATTATTATTCATTATATATTATAACCAAGGACAACATTTTTATTCAATTTGACAATAAATTAAGTTTTTATCAATAATAAAATTACACAGAAAAACATTTGATGGATTTCAGGCAATTTTACCCATAATTACCCACTTTTCATATTCAATGGTTACTGTAGGAAAAACTTAATGTGAAATACGTGCGCAAAGTTCCTCTGCTGCACTCAAGAAACCATTCCGCCCTCGCCTACGGCTCGGGCGTAAACGTTTCTTTCGGTGCAGCAAACTGTCACTTTGCGCACTAGTTGCACAAATAACTATATCACGACGTATTTCGGCTATATAATGCTATTATCACTCGATTTGGTTCTCAGATTTATATTTTTATCTACATGGAGTTTCATATACATTTTACCAAGGTGTTCAAGAAAACGGACTTAGCCCTGAGTGTGTAGCAATGATGCTCCCTTTGACGTTCAGGTATCTGCATAATGAGATTATCATAAGAACGAATTCTCAAAATTCCGGATACATTAGAATATGTTCGGATGCTTTCCCCGGAAGCATTCTCGGGGATCACCATTCCCAGTTCATATATACATTTAATTCTCTTGACTTTTAAATACTCTCATGCAAGGGAAGCTTCCCTGTACGCATGGAGGAGTTGCTGCAGACCCTAGAAACTCTCTAATAGTGAAAAAATCAATTTGTTTATCGAATTCCTTACATAATGTATCCAGTGACTAGAAATTGAGAATAAATTACGAGTTTGTAGTGTGAATGTTGATGTTGTGAAACTTTTCCATAATTGAATAGACTTGGAGCGTTGTCAAAAATCCACTTTAATTAAATAAAAATTAAAAATTAATATTTTACAGGGGCATGCTTTCGTGTGTGCTCACACATCATCAGCTGTAAGTTACAGTAAAGTTACAGGAAGTAGAAAGATTCCAACTTAACAAAAACAAAAGCAAGAGCTACTTGATCATTCTGACTAATTATCATTCCTATTTTCAATTTATGATTTTAATTTTAATTCTAATTTATATTCTTAATTCTAACAAAATTAAATTCATATATAATTTCTAATAATTTTGTTAGAATTAAGAATATAAATTAGAATTAAAATTAAAATCATAAATTGAAAATAGGAATGATAATTAGTCAGAATGATCAAGTAGCTCTTGCTTTTGTTTTTGTTAAGTTGGAATCTTTCTACTTCCTGTAACTTTACTGTAACTTACAGCTGATGATGTGTGAGCACACACGAACGCATGCTCCTGTAAAATATTAATTTTTAATTTTTATTTAATTAAAGTGGATTTTTGACAAAGTTCCAAGTCTATTCAATTATGAATTACAAGTATTTGAGAAACAAAAATAGAAGTCATACAACAAATGAAGAATAAGATGAAAGCTATCAACAGAAAAAATAGGAAATAAAATAACTTTTAGAATTTGAGAAATGTGATCTCTCAGTGAACAAAAAGAAATATAGCTTCGACCGCCTCTAGAAGAAAACCGAATAGCCACTCTCTGATCAATCTACTGAGCAAGGGGTACGATTGGCAAGATCTTACATTGTCAGCCAAATTATTGAAGAATTTTGGACCTAAGAACAAGAAAGATTTTTGGAACATGTTGGATCTTGGTCATGGTATCCCCAGAACATGCCTATTACATTTGTGTGACAGATACACTAAATACACACCTTATAAACGGTATGTTACCATACGATGGTACTACACCATATATGTATGGGGTACAGATAAATTATTCAAGGCAAGTGTTGAATGAGAAGGAAGTAATGAGCTGATACAGATAAGTGGAAAACTAGCAGTACTGAATATTTTTCAACAGAAAATATGGTCATCGTGACATCGTGAGCTATTATAATCATAGTGTGTATCCAAATGATCTCATATAAATAACACTGTAAATAATTGATGGAAACTCGGATATGATGTATCGGATACAGATGAAAGGCAAGTCCGTTACGTTGATTGCGGCAGCTGAAGATTTCAAGCAAATCTTCGAGCTCTTCGTTAGAATCACGTGACGAATGCAAATCGTGCGTGAGATGTATGGCACTCTTCACTTGAAAGGAACTTGTTGCACTTACTTTACCTTATTTTACTTCACTCGATGTCGATCTGCTTGGCAACAGGAACTATATGAACGCTGGAACACTGCGAATAATGATGAGATCTCACTAAAATGATATTTCTTGTCTGAGGAAATGTTGTTGTCTTTTCTGTGATAAAATTGCAGATGATACATACTTGGGAGTGATGTTTGGGATACGTCCAATATTAACAATGACACTTGATCATGAAATTTCGTGATAATTAACATAGAAACTAGATGAAAGCTATCAGATCTGTGTTAAAAACGCTATCATAGGTTATATTCATAAATATTAGTGGCCGTAGTCGAGTGGATTAGATGTTGGCTTTGTAATCCAAAGGTCCGGGTTCGAATCCCAGCCCGGGAAAGATATTTTTCTCGGGCCACTCCCGTGTTTCGGATGGACACGTTAAGCCGTCGGTCCCGGCTGCCTAAAAAGCAGTCGTTAGGTCATGTCAGAGGCCCTGAAATTGATCAGTTGCGACCTGAAAACTCTGACACCAGTTCTGAGCCAGCCAGGTCACACGATATTATTATTAATATCATCATTATTATTAATATTAGTGGAGTCATAGGGGATAAGAATAAGTAAAATACATTCTAATTTACTATTAAACGAAAATCCAAATTGAATGCTGTGAATCACCCCGAAGACTTCTGCTACTGCAAATATTGACAACAGGGTAAATAGCTAGATGAGTGCTACGATTCAAAAACTATTTTCCATCTAGCGGTTTACCCGGTTGTCAATATTTGCAGTAGCAGAAGTCTTCGGGGTGATTTACAGCATCTAATTTTGATTTTCGTTTAATAATAAATGATTGATCGATTCATCAGCATTGTAATAATTGCAATATCTCAGTAATTTCCATTTGCAGACATTCTAATTTCTTTGGTGGAGTGTTCCCTTTTTGTTAGCACTTGCTCCATAGATGGCTGCCGCTTGATACATTAATGAAGATTATAAGATTTGACCACAATTTTGAGAGACCGGGACTGGGAATTGTTTCAATCATATCGCGGTTGAAAATCTTCAGCTATAACCTCCCTTCGTAGAAACGGGACTCTTCAATCTATTAGAGAGAAAATTAACTCTAATTGACGATCGATCCATTTTATACAGTGGAAATTGATTCTATTCACTCGTTCTACATTGAATGTAGACCCAATATCACCCAATCTACTTTTACCAGAGTTAATTCTGTAATAATGCTAGCCACTCTCCTGAACAATATAATAAAACTCAACGTATTATATTTTGAGAGGAGCGGTAAAGATCAATTTATTTTCGATAGTGATGAATATCAATAAATATAATTGGATTACACACTTCAGTTACCACGAACTGGGTCCGCTGTGAGTTATTTCCTTCGATTTATATGATTTTATGGAACGAATAACGTTGCACTGCTCTCAATTATTAATTATTATTATTATTATTTCTAGTCAAGAGCTAGTGGGAACTTCCCGGACTGTGTTATTGTGGGAAAATAAACAATGGATTTTAAAATATGATATCCATTCACCGTTGCTATCAATATTGGTTATTTATTGAATTGAGAGTTTTTGGGTAGTTCATGATTGGTTACTAAGACTCAGGCCTGGTCGCACAAAAGCCGGTTAAATTTTAACCGGGATTAATTTCACCAGAACCAATCAGAGAAGGCGTTTTTGTATAGACGGCTTCTCTGATTGGTTCTCGTAAAACTAATCACGGTTAAAATTCAACCGGCTTTTGTGCAACCGGCACTTAATGATGTAACGTATACATTGTGGATTTTTCTTCATCCTTGTTTACAAAAAGATTGTCATGTTGATGATATCATATTGTATTCTAATGATTCTTCAAGGGTCTGCAATAAAAATTTGAAGATCATTTAAATTTTAATTACTATGTTGTAATTTCATTTTCCACTATTATTCATTCAAACTTTGAACAGTAAATTGGGTTACTGAACTACCTTCTCTTCCTTCAAAGCTTCCATCTTCACCTAAGCTCTTCTTCCTCCTCATCATCACTTCTTCTTCTTCTTCTTCTTCTTCTTCTTCTTCTTCTTCTTCTTCTTCTTCTTCTTCTTCTTCTTCATCATCTTCTTCTTCTTCTTCTTCTTCTTCTTCTTCTTCTTCTTCTTCTTCTTCTTCTTCTTCTTCTTCTTCTTCTTCTTCTTCTTCTTCTTCTTCTTCTTCTTCTTCTCTCTTCTTCTTCTTCTTCTCTTCTTCTTCTTCTTCTTCTTCTTCTTCTTCTTCTTCTTCCTCCTCCTCCTCCTCCTCCTCTTCTTTTCCTTCTTCCTCTTCTTCTTTTTTACTATCTTTATCGAGAGGCTAAAAGCGGTTTCCTATGATACTAGATACTTCTTATAATGAACTGCGTGTTTTCATTATTATTATTTTATTTTTATTTTAGAACCACATAGGATCACTGTAGTCTCTGGTTAGTCCTCTTTCTTCGTTTATTCGCTTCAATTCTCTTCCTTTCTTCCCAGTACCTTTTCATTCTGTCAGATCTCTCTTTTCTCAATTCATCTGAACAAACCTGTTGCCTTCTCCTTATTGTTTTTATAGATAAGATCCTTTTTCTGTCAGTGAAGGTTTCCCTATAAATATTTGTGTGATTTTTGACATCGCCAATAGTTAAATTTAGTTCCGATATGTCTTTTTTTATTTCCACAAGGCAAGGAATTGTGGCTCTGTCTGTTTTCGCACTCATTAATTTTCCAATAAGTCTTCTCAATAATCGATTCGCTGGGGTTCTAAGAATATGTCCAAAGAAAGAAATTCTCTTTTTGCGCAATGCGTCAGTATTGGTTCGATTTCTCTATGAATCTCTATGAATCTCTATAAATCTCGATTTCTCTATATATTCTCTTGGAAGGAGTCTGAGCTGGCTGTCAACTATATATTTTTTGGTTATGCAGGTTCTAAGAATCCGTCTTTCAACTCTTCTTATAGTTTCTTTAATTCCATTTCCGTCAATATTGAAAAGTGTTTCACTGCAATACATTGCTTGCGATCTTTGATTTGTCTTGTAGTGTTTCAGTTTTGTATGAATGGAAAGACTTTTTCTCTTATAAGTGTCCCTAGTTACACGCTGTCCTTGGAAAGCTTTGAAATTCTGGCCTTCCATGAGGCCTTCTCACTAAGATTATATGTGATCGTCTCTCCTAGATATCTAAAACTGTCCACAATATCAATAAAACTTCCGTTAATATTAATTTTGTTCATATTCATAGGATCAGTTATCATGAATTTCGTTTTTCCGTAAGAAATCTTCAGTCCGACTTTTCCTTCAATTTCTTCCAAAGATGTTATTTGTTGCCGTGCTTCTGCTACCCCATTTGCAAGGAAAACCAAATTATCTGCAAAACCCAAACAGTTGAGTTTGATGTTATCTTTATGATAGCCAATTTGTATGGTTTCAGGATTAATTTCTCCCCAATGAACTGCGTTTACTATCAAGTCTAGCATTTTTCTACAACACTGCGTCGTCTAAAGTATCCGTTAGCCTATTATAGAAGTGCACACCCCACCCTGACTAGTGATGATGATTAGTTTGAAAGTTGCAATCAATCTTGGTTTTGCTCGAAAATCTGAGGTATGAAAACTGGAGCACAAACCAGAATAATAGGCCTACTAGGAAACATATTAATCAGCGTCACACTGTAAGCTGAACCTGTTGCTGAGAAGCCGTGAACCAATTAAGAGTGTTGATTTTAGAGCCTCTTAGCCCACTTGATAGGAGGAAAAATATCAGAAATTTCTCCTGGAGCCTGTTGGAAAAAATTGTGTTCGATCCATCACTGTCTCGACTCCAACGTGTCCGAAAAATTGGAAGGCGTTGTACATCCACATCTGAAAACATAGAGAAATCTATTATTAAAATATTTGAATCCAGTTTCAGATGAGCAATCAATTCTGACTTCAGTGGGACAATGCATCGGTCAAACTAGAAACTGCATCTTCTATAACTAGTGCCATTGAAGTGACTTCTAATAAGATGAACAAATGAAGGTTGATGATGGGTTGCAAGCAATTTCATTCCAAACTCATTTGAATATTTGACTTTTGAATTGGATAGCAAATTGAAGGTCTACTTGAAAAATTACCTCCAACTCTCCTGCTGCAAATGTAAGCCCAACTACATCTATCTTCTCAATAATAATAAAGGATAGAATTGGCTTCTACATGTACGAGATAGGAAATTTACGAATGACCCATCATCACGTCTGAACTACTGGACTGATGATTAACTTGAAATTTTGCATATAGTCTAGATTCTTAATTTACCGAGGATGGTTATAGGCGTATAGGCCTATTTTAAATTCTTGAAGATTCCAGTAGGCAAAGTTTTTGGTTTGTAAAGTTTTCAATGAGACTCTTGCGGAGCACGGATTACCTGATAGTACTCAATAATATAATAAACAAACTATATAAACTATATACTATATATACTAAAAGTATACTTTCAAACACTATGGCCGTTTCAAAAAATGGCCGTTCCAGAGTCAATGTTTACTGTCTAAAATTAACAATAAATGGGATTATCATCTATTATTGTTAATAATCATTAAGTCAACGATCACTGAATGCAGAAGACGTGAATAAATTTAAAATTATTATAACATTTTGAAGTTACATTCTAATAATTAACTGATCAATTTCAACCAATTATCTTCAGCAATGACTGTGATTTGTTGCAATCGACTCTTCCTTCTCCGGTCCCCTTCACAAAACCGGACGTGATTTCTATGAATAATTATAATTGAGAATTGA
Source organism: Nilaparvata lugens (assembly GCF_014356525.2). Taxonomy (NCBI): domain Eukaryota; kingdom Metazoa; phylum Arthropoda; class Insecta; order Hemiptera; family Delphacidae; genus Nilaparvata; species Nilaparvata lugens. The sequence goes on along the minus strand of NC_052505.1, from coordinate 83,558,162 downwards.
TGATTTAACTTGGTTGAAAATGTGAAAGTGCAGGATAGTGTGAATGGTAGCTAGATTAAGTATTGATTATTCGTTTGATTATCATTGCAGTAAATATTAATTAAAAGTGTTTGGATTCTTGGTTGATTTATCACCAATGTTCAATGAAGATTGTCTAGATCGTCTGTTTCAATTTTCAAACCATTATTATATTACGCTGGATCATTTTGGGCGAGAAAGGCGTTGTTATTTGAAGTTAATTTATGAATAAAAATAATTATCGCTATCAATACTGAGTTTAATACTGACTTATCGCTATCATTACTGAGTTAGATGACTTTTCGAATGAATGCTCAATAATTATTATGAGTGATACTTGTAAAACTAAATTCACAGACTTCAACAAATTTGATGTGTTCATTCCATAGTAAAATAAATTCTAGTAGTAAATGAGCAGTGATGATGAATTTGCCCTAAAATATTTTTATCTCTCGCCTTTTTTAAGTGCAATACAACAATACAAATTAGTGCTGAGCGTGTTGCAGACTTTCAACCTTTAACCAACCTCTCTTAGTCAAAAGAACCCAAAGTTTCAATTTCAGTGAATAAGTGAATTTAAAAAGAACAGTTTTCCCCCTATTCCTGGGTAGCCCCTTGTAAGGGTACTCTTCTCTAGTGAAGATAGTACCATGTCTTTCCCCTACTCATACGAATATTATAGTGAATTCTATTCGTGAATTAAATAGTTATCATTTCTGGATTGATATGCGATTGTCCACTGACTATACTGAAAGTAACTGAAGATTTATGCTGCATAATTGAATATAAACTCCAGTTCAGTCGTGAATGAATGATTTCACGATGAAAAAAGCGTTTGATGTAAAGTGAATTCAATTCAAGCTTCAATTAACCAACTGAATACGTTCTTGAAATATGAACCATTTTAATCAGAGATGGCTAATAGAATATCTGAGAAAATGTTGCAGTTTTGAGAGTATTTTATATATTTCAATAGTATTTTTCTAAGATGTTATAATATTATATTATTATTATAATTGTGTATTTTTTGAGAAGATAAATTTGAATTGAGTTTGAGAACGATCAAATAAATTGTGATAGTGGAGCCAAATTCTAATTCAATTCTCTGGTCGTAAAAGTCATATGAGTAGATGAAACAATTAATGATCCATATCCAATCGGAATATACTTGATACTCAATAGAAAGAGAACGAGTAGATTCATAGATAGGTCTCCTTTGAACGTGAGTCCATTAAATGGAATTGGCATTCAAATGGTGGAGATCATAACCTGCAGCTAGGAATCCGCAGCTTTCTAGCTAAATAGAGATCTTATCTGAACTATAAGTACTGTTTGATAGCATGAACGACTGGCTAACAATGATACGGCAAATCTAATCAGGTGATTGACGGCTGAATAGGAGCTGCAGTTGGGATATTGCAGACTGAGAGGTCTACAATATTATGAAGAAGAAATATACAACTGAGAGAAGGATATTGAGCTAAAAAGCGTGCAGCTCAACGCCGTTAAATGCACCATGAGGAGGGGTCAGGGTGCGGGGTTCACAGGGACAAGGAGAGGAGAAAAGTAAAATAGCTGACCGTTGCAATGGAAAGCCGAAAAAGCTGACCTACTGATACTGGTTTCAAGGACATAGTTATGCTGTAGGGATGGAATTGATTCGTCACTGGCGTGTGACTATGCTGCTATCAGGAGATAGCATGTGACAAGACTGAATTCGTTGATTCTATTTACTTTTGAATACTAATTTGATAGAATATTGAATATTCATATGATTTGTAATTTGTATCAACAAATAATAATAGAAGAATAGAAAATTACTATTTAGATGCTTCAGAGGTGTTTCAGAATACTGTCGACATCTTTTTATTTTAATCACTATTTTTGATTTCACCAGTGCATCGTCTCTTCCCACAAAATTAAATAAAACGTTTGTTAGGAATCCTTGTTACCTAAAAATATGTTTTTTTGTCTTTTTTGGCCACATAGGACCACTTGAGTCAATCAACAAAAATCGTCCTTGGTTCTGAAGCTGTCTGGCTTTTCGATCAGCCCAATATTTCTTCATTCTCTCGGATCGTTGTCGTTTTTCTGCATCAGTGATTACAATCTCCCTGTGCATTTTTGGCAAATATAATATGTGCGTTCCAAGTGAATGGTTTATTTTCACTTTATCAATGTCATTCTCAACTTCCAAGCCTATTTCTTGAAGGTCCTGTTTTAGTTTATCAACATACTTGCCACATTTTCTCTTTTTCAAATTACGCATTACAAGCTGTTTCAGAACTCGATTCTCAGGCATTCGCAGAACATGGAAAAATGAGAAATTATTTGTTTTTTCATTATATTGAGGATAGGCTGTATACTTCCTTATAGACTGTCTCATTGATTGCAATTTTCCAGACTCCATTCGTTTGATAACTTTTATTTTTATGATTGTTTTTATGTAACTTATGTAAAATATGGGTTTATGTAACTCAATCAACAATACTTCCAGAGAGAACTAATTGACCGAGCGAAGTGTGGGCCAAGATTCAAGTCGACGGTTTGGTATTTCTCTTAATGTTTAAATGTTCAAATGTATATTATGTTTTTATGTTGCGCATTTACGGCGAAACGCGGTAATAGATTTTCATGAAATTTGACAGGTATGTTCCTTTTTTAATTGCGCGTCGACGTATATACAAGGTTTTTGGAAATTTTGCATTTCAAGGATAATATAAAAGGAAAAAGGAGCCTCCTTCATACGCCAATATTGGAGTAAAAATCAGACTATAGAATTATTCATCATAAATCAGCTGACAAATGATTACACAGATGTGTGGAGAAGCCAGTCTATTGCTGTATTTCCATAAGGTCTATAGTTTCAATCAGGTACTTGTGGATGAGAATACTGCGTGAGGTCTATTGTTCACAGAACAACTAGTTTAGAAAAGCAGTGTCAGGAAAAATATCTGATTATAATCCTTCTACCTCATGCATGAAATGGTCCAATTCATTTTTAATACCATTTATTTTCTACAGTACAGGATAGAAATGATAACTCAAGATCCATAGTTGAAAATGTGAACCCAATGATTCCCTTTTTCAGATGCCATAAATTCAAAGTACACTATCAGCGAAAAATTGTAGACTACCTGAAATTGATGATTTGAACAAAGATCAAGGATACAGATCCGGCATAATTTGGAGCAGGGCGATCACTTGCTATTCCAGATTCCAATACATTTTAAAAACTCCTGAGCCAAATAAGATTGGAACAGTTAAAATATATTGCAACGACCACATTCAGCCGATAAAAGCTTGCCTTCTTTCCTTCTTTGTACGTAGTCAATTTTACAACATTGGTATCATGTTGTTTTATGAGTAATCCATTCATAACCGTCGGCGAAGTCTATCGTAAGGCGTGATTGTAATTCAGATTTTGCGCATGTAGTCTCCCTCTTAGTAACTCAAGCCGTAACCCTATAAAATATAAACACAGTATTTGAACACGGACATAAAGTACAGAGTACAGGGGAAACAACATACTTTCATCGGGTCTGCGGAATATGAGAGTCTATCGGCAATAAGTCTATCGCTGCACGACGCGAAGGCAGCGGATAAACGTTATGTCTTCTTTACAAAAGCCTAGCTAATCTCAGCTTTTGATCAATAAATACGCCAAACTGTATCATGGATATGGCGACTGTCCCCAGGCGATAACTGTGAGCGCTAAAACTAGATGGCCTGTGCCCAAGCTACCTAATTTAAATTCACGGCACGGAACGATCTTCTAAGTAAACTTTCCAAGTCCACTCGGATGTAAGTT